>NC_134495.1:12878560-13058560 GCF_040206685.1 Ascaphus truei | reverse complement strand
TTGGCCATTGTCCATTTCTTTTTGTTAACTTCCTGCAATGACCGGTTTTGCATAGAATAATGAGCAGAGTGTATTTTTACATTGTAATGGCTTTTATTCCAATTTGCCGCTCGACTCCTGCAAAGCTGATGTTCTCTGCACATTATTTCCATTCACTGGAAACGCATGCGAACCATATCGGAGTCCTGAGGGCATCTTTGTTTGACAGCAAATAGCATCCACGAAATGTGAGATGTTTATTTTGGTGTCACGAAATGTTGGCTCCAGAGGTTTCGGATTTATAAATATAGTTAAGGCTGCATTCCTCATCGGATTGCGGCAAGGATCTTTTAAAGCATTGCCCTGTAATGTTTGCTGCTACAAACATAGCTGTTGAGAGAGTCCAAGTATTCTCTTGAGTTTTGGTGTGTGTGTGTGTGTGTGTGTGTGTGTGTGTGTGTGTGTGTGTGTGTGTGTCGCAGAGGAAATCCCTTAATGGGGGCATGTAGCCACTATTCCATCAATAGGGATTAGGCAGTGTTAACTGCTGCAGGGGATAAGTGTCAAAAGGGCAGTTAATGTATATATCACATAGGGATCCGTCGAGATCACCAGTGAAGAGGGCAAGAGATGCCTTGCACAAGATTGTGTCCCTATATAGGGATTGAGTAAAGTGTCAGCTCCAAAGGCCCGGGGGCCCGGTGTGCGCACCTGTGTTGTGAAAGGGGATTTGAATCCCGTCACCCCACCGATCACAGGAATGGGAATAACACCGCCGGATCGCGTGCCGGCATCGTTTATGGTCGGAACTACGACGGTATCTGATCGTCTTCGAACCTCCGACTTTCGTTCTTGATTAATGAAAACATTCTTGGCAAATGCTTTCGCTTTGGTTCGTCTTGCGCCGGTCCAAGAATTTCACCTCTAGCGGCACAATACGAATGCCCCCCGGCCGTCCCACTTAATCATGGCCCCAGTTCCGAAAACCAACACAATAGAACCGGAGTCCTATTCCATTATTCCTAGCTGAAGTATGCACCCCCTTTCTCTGTGTGTAGCTATCCTAATTATAACCTGATACAAGGTGTTGGGCTTACAATTGGATAACAAACCGTAAAATGCTAATACATGCTGGGACTAAGGCCTCGGCCAGGCTCCCTGCTTGCTCGCTCAGGGAAAGCGGGTGCTTTCCCTGGCCTTGCGGTTGCTTACCGCACGCGCTGTCAGGGGGCGGGCGCGTCACTGGCCGGGGGCGGGCCAGTGACGTCACGGAGCTGGTTCGCCCTCATTGGGCGAACCGCTCACGTGACCGGCCTGTCGCGCTGGCAAGCGGGGGAATTTTAAATTCCCTTGAGACCTACGCTTCCGCACGCTTGCGGAAGCGTAGGTGAGCCCCTACTAAAGCCGCTCTAATTGCGGCTGCAGGGGCTCAGTGCTGCGCCAGCAAGCAGGGAACATGGACGAGGCCTAAAGTGATGTAGAGCAAACAGTGTCTGCATAATCCATGTTTTTTTTATTATCACCGTCCACTTGTTTTAACGTCTGTGAAGCCGCCCAGATAAGTGATCTGATCCTAATGCTCTGTCTGGCATGAATGTTTTGTCCGGTGGTTGTCGCACCATATGCTGGACGTCTAGGCAGGTTGCTTTTGCAGATAGTGTTGCTGTGATGAACCTTGGGAGACGTCTTCAGCATTGAGGGGATTCAACTGGTTTTAAGTTGTGGTCTTGTTAATCATATCTGTAGGAAGCCAGTGCAGTATCTCCATCACTGCTGAAGAAACCTAAATGGATTTATAAGTGAGGTTAAAACATTAGGAACTGAAGCTGCATTTAACTTTAATGCTCCATCAATAGATTTGGCAGGAACTTTTAATAAACCGGTTTTGCCAGGAACCTTTTTGTTGCATGTCAGGAGACTGAAAACGTCCTGATCTATGTGTTCTTGCATTTCTGCGCTGACCTTTTGGTCCGCGGAAAGCCTGATCCTATCTGACTTTTATTGGCATCCAAGTAGTGTAACCTCCCACTGATGTAGTATGTAATTGTGCTGCTAAAAGACCTATTAAAATAGGGAATGGAAACCTTGTAGTGAACGCCTTGGTCTCTGTGTAATTACATCTATTGTTCTCAATATCCCAATTCCTTCATTGTGTGTCTGTGCTTGGCAAAGAGAACCAATCCGATGTGAGTAAGCGGTATAAGAAGACCTGTTTTCCTATTTCTATAACCAGGCCAAATTCCTGCTCCAGACGATGTTCATGGCAGGTTAAAAATAGAATATGAGCTCAATACTTTTCCTGTGGTTCTTCCTTAAATTGTCATAAGAGAAGGCGCAAGACACATTTTTACCATTTTGGTACTAATATATTAATACAGTCATCTGCTCAGCCCATAACACAATTCACGCAAGAACCGTTGGCTGCACCTTTCAATAATATTTAATTACAACAATACATTTTATAGAGTTTTGTTGGACACACTCTTAACTTCCTAGTTAGTGATTATTTTCCGATGGGATAAGCATGACTTTTTTAATTTAAAAATAAACAGAGACCTGCAAAATCAAGCTTGGTAGCTGAACGATAGCACAAAGTTGATTTTAAGTTCTGTTGTTGGAATTATAACGCCGTATGTTATTAAGCATGTTTGTCAATAAAATACCAAATGGAAATGATTCCCCTTCCGCATCCCCCACTCCCCATTTTTAGTTTGTAAACCCAATAAAATGTAAGTTTAAAAAAACTAAAATAAACAGAGACCGGGGTTCATGAAACCGTACTTGCCATTTCATCTAAAACTATGTATAGTGGAAGATTACATAAAGACTCTTAAGAATTTAGGGTAGCAGCATGTCAAAAGATTTTTTATTACATCTTGTGTAGCTACGACAAGAGTACATATAATTATTAAACACTTGGAGTCTGAATAAAAAATAACGCGCTGCTGCTTTCTTCGCAAACATTTACTTTGACTAAACTAGCAAAGAGGCGTGTGTATGTTCTCACATTTTATTTATGTAGCACCAACACTGTACTCGGCGCTTGGTAAAGTTTTATTAGCATTAGGCCATCTCAAAACATTTTTTGTGTGTGTGCTGGTGTTGGACAGTTGCGACTGTCACTTCCTGATGACATTGCAGCTTTCCATTGGCCGTTAGAGCCAGGCTGACGGCGGCCATATTGGCAACACCAGACAGGTATTTTTTGCCTGGTTCTTAAAACCTAGTTAACTCTCAAACCAAGGGCGATCGGGGTACTGTAAATTTACCTCCTGCCACGAAGAAAACCTAGCGGCACAGACTGCTGCTTTATACATAATGCCGTCTCAATCTCCCTTTCCTGTTGACAGGAAAGCCATTGTCTTGTACAACTGATGCACATTTGCTTCTGAAAGAATTAGCAAACATTCCTGCGTGTACATCACAGGCATGTTCCTGAACCTGTCTCGCCTTCTTTTTGACAAGTAATTGGTTCTGTTATGAATTGCCTTTTTCTAATAACCCGATGCAAATGATTTACAGAAGCCATTTGTGGCTAGCCAACCTTATTTCCCCTACGTCTCAAACTGCAGCAAAGTCGTGCAGCCTCAGCCACAGGAAGAAATAAAGCAATTGCTTGTAGGAATCCATTCTTCTTCATACCTTTTTGGTATCGGGTGATGTATCATAATGCTCTCAGCCTCCTTAAGTCTCTCACAGCTCTGTTGTGTGGCTATTTGTTTCAATTATTTAAGTGGTCGCGTGCCATGTCTAATTAGCTGGCCTTCTATTTTCTCATTATTTGACTTGCAAGAGAATAAACCCCTCATATGCACAACAAATGAGAATCCTACACCCCGTGCCAGGGTAGCAGACATGCCAGTGAGCATGGGATACTTAAAATCTGTTTCATAATATATTCTAGATCTACGTCACTTCCTGTCCAAGGTTCTGATCTGGTAAACCCAACAGTGCACTTCCGTTTCCGTTGTATAGACCTGGTCAGCCATATCTGTTATTGCGTGGTTTAATTATTTAATAAGAGCAACACAATCTAATGAGTTGGTCACTCCTTACTAGGCTGGATGGGCTTTATAACCATATGAAGGTTTAATGACCAGTGCCCCCTCTTGGTTATCCGTGCAAAAGTCCTGTAGCAGCGTGGTCAGAGAGAGCTGTAAACTTGTGGTTTGTTGGCAGAGAAGTGACCCAACTGAGAATTGTATAATACATTATTTTTGTCTTCAACAGAGCAGCGCTATGTTGTACATGGATGGCACTATACAATAAAGACTGTACTTACACACGGAGCCCTAGTGGGATTGCATATTTAACTGTACTGACCTCTACATAGGACCGTCTATTGTGGGATAAAGTTATTTATTTTCCTTTGATGCAAGGTGAACGTAGATAATTATACGTTGGGCGCAGAATCGTGTAAACGTATTCAATCCTCACTCAAACACATCAACACTGGTAGCATTGTGCCTCTGCTAATGGTCAAAACACTGAAAAATAACCTTTTCAGTTTCCCAGTCCTTGGCTTTTCCATGTTGGATACCTAAACGGGACTTGGATGGCCGGGCAGCAGGATTTCTATGTACGTCTTCGCTGTCTCGTTTGCACAGTGGTGAATGAGATAGAAGACATGTTCAATGGGATCTGTCAGCCACGTGTCTCCAGAGCAGCAGTAGTAACTTGTTACTGAGATTATGAAAATCCCATTTATGCTGCTTCTAGGTGCATCAGCAGAAACAGACACCAATTGTTTGCTGATTTTCAGCACAAACATATTTTTGTTACAATGATATTTATCTCCCTTTCCTATGCTGCCTGCTGCCCCAACTAACTGGACAGGGGATAATTAAAGAGTCTAGGAAAGAACAACATTTTCTCTGAAACTGAGCAACATTGCATTTTTATATGGCTTTCTTTTCCTAGTAGCTGGAGGACACAAGTGAGAAGCGGACGAAAAAGCTGTGCTAAGGACCGACAATTTATAGATTTCATCCTATGTGCTAATTTGCATGCCATTACTCAGAATCCCTAGCTGCAGTGGAAGCACTGCCAAGAGATGATGGAGACAGGCCGGGTTGCAGACCTGTCTCAGGTGTATGCCTGGCTCATAAGTAATATTTTTTTATTTGCTAGGTTTCATCCCAAAAATTTCCAAATGTCGTCTTCATGAATTAAATCAGAGGGCGCAAACTTTTTTTTTCCCCCTGCCAGGTGTCCTCCTCCTCTGCACACCCCCTCCCTCCTCCTCCTTACCTTGATTCCCGGCGTCTGGGCATCATGACGTCACATTGACATAGCAACGTGTCGTCATTTGACGCCATGTTGCCATGGAGAGGCGTCTCCAGATGCCGGCTGAATCAAGGTAAGTATTGTTTACAGAGGCCCTGCAGCTTCCCCAGCACTTAATTTAAGTGCCTTTGTGAAGCGCGCAGGACCTCTGTAAACCTCGAGCCCCCGCCGGTAATCTCGCGCCCCCCACTTTGCGCACCGCTGAGTTAAATTGACATAACCGTATTGGTTCAGTTGGAAAAGTGTGTGTGTGTGTGTGTGTGTGTGTGTGTGTGTGTTTTAGTCTTCTATATCTATGCTATAAAATGGGATTACATTACCATAAGTATAACTCGTAATCCAGTAAACATTTTGTGTCCAACAATTTGCTGTGCTTTAGGTTTTCCTACTGATAATCTGTGTTTAATCGCTCAGACATTCGTTTTTGTAGCACCCCCGGTATCTCCCTATTTATTCTTATATGGGCTATTCAGAGATATATGTGCGGGCAACAAGACTATTGATGTGAACTTTGTCCAATCTGAAGGTCCTTTCAAGGATGAAGTTCTCTAATAGTGCAACAATATGTAGAAGGAAAGGAGCACAGCATCCACATCAGGGGATCAAAATTAGATAGGGCAACCCCACATGTAGTAAAATTGTGTTTATTGCACAATCAGCTTAGCAATGAAGGTGTAAGAAACACTCAAACATGTTTCATCCAACTGGACTTTATCAAGGCACTGTCTACATATTCTGATCTCTACCATAGAGGATTGCACGCTGCAGAGTTTTTCCCTGTCTGGATTTCACTGTTGGGTAAAGGGCAACAGCCCCTCTGTATTTACCTTCTCAGTGACTGCTGTTTTATTGATCTAAACCCTATGGGTAGGTAATTACTTACCAGGTGACCAATCTCTGTGGTAGCCAGGTGGGCACCACTAGTTCCCTTAATCTCCCTTGGGTGATCTCTGTTATTATGGACATTGGGACTATACTCTGAATATATTGTTCTTATACAATAGAGCACTTACTGGTGAAGCACTATCTACCAAATCACCAATAATAGTGCAGCAACACGTTTTTTTTTGTTTGTTTGTTTTAATTCTGTCCATGTGCAACTGCTGCTTGAATTTCAGGTTCTGATCTTGGATTTGCCTATTAATACGCAGCTATGCTTGAAAGATTCATTCATAAATTAACTTTGGTTTTTCAACTTTGGGAATATTTACTCATAATGAGACATTTTATAGCCATGCGTTATCATTCTAATTTCCCCTATTATGTAGCTGCCCCTATCATAAAGCATTGCAAGACCTGAAAGGGTTAACTTATTCCACAGGTAACGCTAGCTACCTTTTTGTGCAAACCATACAATTTATGGCAGTAGGGACATATAATATACGGACCTGTCGGCAGAATTTAGCTAATTAGTATAGACGCAATTTAATCCACGTTTTTTAGGGTGTTTCCACCGCCCGTATAAATTTACTCTGGAATGTCTGCACAAATAGCAGTCCTTTCAACCGCATCCAGCACCACTGTGTTGTGACTGTCTGGAGAATGACCTTCCTAGTTGAGCAATATGACTTGGAGGCTGAACTATCAAAAAGTACCTGGCGTTTTTGCCCATTTTAAGAAAGGTCTGAGCTTTCACAAGACTGACCCCCAGAGGAAAGGGGCTGATTTTTGTGCTAATGTGTCCATTAAGAGTCATACTTTCAGAAAGCAAATGGAACTTTTCTGTTTAATTGTTAAATATCCTACGTCAATTCGTACACATTGTCCTTTAACTCTTGCCAATTGCAGTATATTGGTATTGGAGGGGCAAATAAAAACCCACCTCCTCGGGTCACTCACCTGCATCTGACATACAGTAGATCTGGTGCCTCTTTCTCCTCTCCCTTCCCATGTTGCATGGCTAGCTAGGTAATGTTGTGAAGAACTGTGGGCATGTCTTGATGCACCAAATGCTTCTGATTTGCTGTCATGCCTGCTCATTGCTTTAAAATTCACCTATGTAAAATACCTTTAATTTATCTTGTGGAACGTTTTTGATGAGCCTTTAGTGCCTTGTGGATTGTTTTTTCAGGACCGTATAGCAACAAATTAACGAGGCCTTCTGCAACACCATTGCAGAATCTCTTGTTGACGGAATAAGGCCTCGGATACAGAGGGCGCGCGCGACGGAGCTCATGGCGTCGCGCGTGCCTGTCGGCTGAGCGATCTGTGGCCTGAGATCCACCGCGACGGGGAGGCAGGGACGTGATGTCACCAGGCTGGTTTCACCCTCATTGGCTGAACAGCTCACGTGGCCCACCCGTCATGCGCCAAAAACAAATTCTCACGTCTGCTGAAAACGCCATCGCGCTTCATGGCGCGCTCTCTGGCCTGCCTCAGAGGTGCGGCCTGTTCGCGCCGCGGGCGCTCGCTCACACTGTGGACGTGGCCTAATTCTGCTTTGGTTGAAAGTGAGTTTTCTTAACGTGGAATAATGTGTAACGTGCCTTACTTAAGTGAACAATACATTGGTAATTCCCTGAATAACGTCCCCAGCTGTTTCCCGGGCATGGAAATTGAAGTGGGACAGAAACTGGAGACAGGGAAAGAATGTTCTAGAAACACCCCCCCCCCCCTCCGCCCCCCTTTCCAGGTTCTACATATAGAACCCAAGACCTGGCAAATGCAGGCAGCAGAAATACTTGTTTTTTTTTTTTTTTTAAATCCTTTTTATTGTGACATGGTCTCGCACTCTCTGGCTTTGGAGACGAGTGTTCTCCTCTTAGCTTTTCTTTATTGGTTTCGGGATGTGTTGGAGACCTCCCAAACGTTGCTTTTCCTGCCCTCCTCCAATTCTGAACTCCCTAGGGCTGCATGATGTTGTCAGCCAGCCTCTCTCTTTAAACGGCAGCTTACACATTCACATCCATCCGCGCCTGTGTGCAAAATGCTTCTGATTTGCTGTCATGCCTGCTCATTGCTTTAAAATTCACCTACGTAAACTACCTTTAATTTATCTTGTGGAACGTTTTTGATGGGCCTTTAGTGCCTTGTGGATTGTGTTTCAGGACCTTTATAGCAACAAATTAACGAGGCCTTCTGCAACACCATTGCAGAATCTCTTGACGGAATAAGGCCTCGGATTCAGTAAGTGCGCGACGGAGCTCATTTGGGCTGCGAGCAGCAAAACCTAGTTTAGCCCTCATCTCTCAAAAAAGGGAATTGGATTTGTACTGGGTTCTAAATGATCATAACCTCTTTGCTGTCGGTATAATGTGGTTTCATGCCCTATGTTGCAATGCATTGCAGTTCAATGTATTGCTCTGTAATGCAATGCTTTCTATTCCCCTTTGACCAATCCTTTTTTACTTTGCATTTCTTAGCCAACCTGAGATTTTCCAGATTTATATTCTTTCTGTTTTTTTCTCCATCGATCTGCCCGGGTTTTACCAGGAAATGTGCCAGTGGTTTCTTACCAATTCCAGGACAAGACGCCAATAAATTCAGCATGTTGCTTCAGTCGCACTTGGAAAGCTCTTGACAAACTTTTGGAATAGTTCCTTCTGCATTATTGCAATGAGCACTCTCCTGTATCTCGATACTATCCATAATTATATCACTTGGAAGGTCATTTGTCCGCCCTCATTCATCACCGTAGTGAGGCATCGCCTTCTAACACTGCCGTTAACATATTTCTATGACATTTTTTCTCTTTGTAGCTGTCACGGCGTTCCCGCCTCCGCACGTTCAGCCAAGTGCCAAGGTTAGGAGACCAGAACATTTTCTTTTCAAAGGTCTTGGACAATTAAAACATGAGAACCTGAAGTCTGCGGCGGTGCCAGCCTGGCGCACAGTGCCTGTTCTCGTTTTGCAGAGTCGGTTTGACACGGGGAATGTGTGTGGCATTAACCTTTATGGATGATCTACACTTGGAGGCAGATCTACACTTCAAATCATGTCATAATTAAGAAATGTACGGCTGGTAATTGGACTAAGAGAAGGGTGCAGTACAATGCACACATAATCTAAATTTAAAAAAGGCATCTCCCACACATGTTCATGCCATGCGCAGCGTATCAATTGCCTTACATCAACCTTTGATATTTTCTATTCCGCTCCAGTGCATCTGAAGACTCTTGTAAGGTCTCAAAAGCACATGTGCTCTTCAAAGATGTAGCTCGTACAATTAAATTGTAATACCTATTGTAACAAGTCTCATCTACTAACTGAGCTTCTTGGATCTCCTAATTTTTATTTTTAAAATGTGGCCCCTAGTGTGGCGACTGATTTTTGATTGGGGCTTATTGCAAGTCAGAATCCATTATGTACACTTTTATATACAAATAATTTTCTGTGCAGATAACACATTCAGAGATGTAGGCTACACAGGGATGGAATAACCCTTGGCGCCTAAAAGTCCCCGCACCCCTGGCGCCTAAAAGTCCCCGCACCCCAGGCGCCTTTGCAGTGATGACTGACCTGATTGACCGGTCACGTCAGCGCTGTGGGAAAAGGGGAAGGACCTGAGAGCAGGAGACGGGTGTGCAAGGGTTGGGGGTGGGGATGTGCGTCAGTGTGTCACAGATACTGTACATAGTGACACAGAGCCCACGACGGGTGGGGAGGGCAGCCGGAGATGCTTACCGGCATCACTACCTGGTTTTGCGCTGGTATTTAAACCTCCCGCATCACACTGTGACGAAGGAGATTTAATTTGCCGTTTCCCCTGGAGAGGGCTGACGTGCAGGTAAGCATCTTGGGAACCTGGGAAGTTCTATTCTTGGGACCCCCATGTTCTACTCGGCCTTCTGAAAGAAGTTTGGGTTTCCAAGCTGCGATCCTGCCCAGTCTTAAGAGTTTAAAGTGCAAAGACTAGGAGCAATATCTAAACCCAATACTTTTACTGGAAACTCCAGTCACTTCTCATGGGAGCACCTATATATGCAATCATTATACTGTACATTTTTATGACTTCCAGGAAAGTCCCTGGTTATCACATGTTTTGAATGTGTGTGAGGAGGGGTGGAGCATGTTCTTCTGTATTCATTACTGCAATATTGATGCATCTGATACCATTATCAGGGCTGGGCTGAAGGACTGAAAAGTCCTAACCACTTTGTTATCCTCCAGAGTTTTACATTTGTCCTAGACGGCGGTTCCAGTTACCATCAGGAGGCTTCCCTGCTTTTAAAATAATCCTGTTCCCCCCTGTGGGACACACTGAGCATTTTCTACTCCTTCCTTCTCGGATCCCCCTGAGCGCTTCGTGAAAATATACACTGGGCCGGTTTTATGTTGCATGTGGCTTGCTCGGCTTCTTCGCCGCCTTAGACCATGGGAGAGTCCATCACTACAGGTTCATTTCTTGGTCTGGGATGGGTGCAATAGAATTGTCTCCCTTAATTATTGGGCAGCTATAGTAAAATTTTTAGATCTCCATTCAATGAGGTCTATGTACTGAGCATCGCAAACATCTTTTTTTGGATCAAAATTGACGCACGGAAATGTCATCTTAAGTTGCGCTCATGTCCGTCTATTTACTTAATTTCCCATTTGGCGGCATTCGTTTTTTTTCCGGACTTTTATGGCGCACAAATTGACTGCACTAGGATGTTCATGGTGTGTACTAAAGGGATTTGTGCGTCAAAAAAAGTATGAAGTGCTATGTACATTAATGGCGCTATATAAATAAGGACATACAATAAAGTGCGTCAATCATCCAAATTGAACTTGGCATAAAACCACAATAAGTAACACTAGTTTGTGCCATGTTAATATGTCACACATATTCCCAGATAGCTCAAACTCCTACATCTACCACATCATGAATATATATTTATGCCAAAATGAGTGCTACTGAGCGTGGCAAATGTATATAACAAGAGACAGGGGTGCCCAATGCTACATCAAATTGACAAAACATATATGGTAATGAGCAGTGGTCGACAAATCACCAAAAAATCTACTCGCCAAACAAAAAAATCTACTCGCCACCTAGTACCAAAGGTGTGCGGCTTGGGCCAATAGGAGCTCGCCACGGTGTTAAATCCACTCGCCCGGGGCGAGCAAATGTATAGGTTTGTCGAACACTGGTAATGAGTATAAAGTTTGAATACTTGAATAATAATAGTAATTACTTTTTAAAAACCAAGTAGTTACTATTATTATTCAAGTATTTAAACTTTATACTCATTACAGTACCATATATGTTTTGTCAATTTGATGTAGCATTGGGCACCCCTGTCTTCTGATGTTAATATGTCCATTTTATTTAAAACAACAAACGATGGGTTATGTGATGCCTTCACACATACAACGCACATTTGGTGAAGGTCTGTACTACTATTTAGAACTTAACATGAAAGGCACAATACAAATTCAAATACTTTTTTTTTTTTTTTTTAAAGCATCCATTGAACTGTGTAGGCATATTCCAGAAAGAGAGGATCGGGAAATATGCGAAGTTGATGAGGGACCAGGCATTAACGTCCTGAATTTTTTAAACTCCTAGTTTTTCGGTCTCCCGTCCTATACACACTAGCCCGGGAGAGGAAAATCCCCTTGTGGTCAGTAGGATCAGTTGATCAATGGAACAAAGATTTCTTGGCTGCTCCTCCGTGATTAGATCTGTCACAAATACACAGCTGCAGATGGAGAATTGCTCTCCTTATACATCTAAAATGCAGAGGTAACCAACAATCTTGGTTCAGAATGAGTGAGCCTGAGCGCAGTGTCTTTGTAACTAGAACTAATTTGCATATTTATGTATCCTTCCTGTTATGTAAAGTATACTTTTCTGTAAGGCCATGAAATAGCATCTTTGTTATCGGAGTTGGGATATAATGCATAATTCACAGTAATGTCTGCTGCTAAACCTCACACACCAAAAATAGACTAACCTCCAGCCCCCCAGCCACTTTCCTCTCTCGAGAAAGCAAGAGAGAAGGTTTCATCGGCGCTGGTGACGGCACCAGTAATGGCGCATTGACAGGAGGTGGCAGACGCTTTCTGATTCTTTTGTACAGCGGAGGCTTTAATATGACATTTTATGTGGCTCAGTGTTTGCAACTAAAAAGCTTTTATTCAGAAAGTGCAGAGAAAATGTCATGCCGAACTGGAAAATAAGTTTTGTATGTGCTGAAAGTGCACAGACGGGGGCAGCCTTGTTAAATTTCAGTACACAACCCGTTTCCTCAGATGGCGCACAATAGAAGGCGTGCACCAGATGTTTTCTCCGACCGACCAATTTGGCAGTAAAAAAAAAACCACACGCATTTTTATTTTTAAATTCCGGCTCCTTAAGTGACAAATATTTGGAATCCAAAAGGGAGGGGAGGAAATGTCAGCAATAATGTAAGGTCTACCCAGAAAGTGTTTGTGTGTCCCCTCCCTGATATTAATTTTCCCCAGGCTCTTGGAGATAACACCTTAGTTGCCCCAAAGGGTGTCATTTTGCTGCCACTCGCTGATGCTACAGCTGCTTTATACAATCCACAACAAATAAACCTTCGTATCTCCTTGTACCCTGTCTTTCCACTTGCCCTTCCTTATAGATTGTAAGTTTTTTGTTTTTTCCCCCTCTTTCCCCACACACTTATCTCTCCTGTGTAAATATCGAGCATACACGTGTGTGTGTGTGTGTGTGTGTGTTACTAGGAATTAAAGGTTGCTTAATGAGAAAACAGAATCTCCCCGGAAAGAATTGAGTTCTGAGCTCCTGAATTTCCAATACAAGTAGCGATTTTGGTTAACGTGCACAGCTGTAACAGTGAGCCCGAGTGCCGCTTCGACCTGCACTCGGGTTAAACCGCCTCTTTAGTTAAACGTGCCTTAAACCAGCAGAGCTTTTAATCTTTTTCAAACTGCACGACCGCCCCTGACTAATAGCGCAGCATCTGGGGAATGTAAATCCAACCCAAGTGTCTCTGACACCGTGGTGCTCGGAAACCAACGTTTAAACAAGAATGGGGGCCATTTGGGGCCCAGCAGTCCGGTACTACAATTTAGGATTATTTACCTGCTGGTAGCCAGAACCAAGGGGCTTTGTAGTATTTGTAGAGTCTTCAAAAGCACCAGGCAAGGGCCATGAAATCGTATTAATGGGGCGCGTGGAGATTTACTTCACAAGTTAAGCATGCGATACCTAACCCTTTCAGTGCTGGGTGTGTTGGCGTTCTGTGCACATCTCTAAACTTTGTCCGGTTTATCCTGTTACATTATTTTACATCCACATTTTACTTGAATATATTGTGTTCTGGAATAGACCATGTAATTTCTGGAGGACATGCACATGTGGCGTAGAGGTAGAGAATTGGTACTAGCATATGGAATGGTCCGGGGTTTCGATTCCTGTATGATATGGTATAATTTATCAATTATAAAATAATTTATAAATTATTATTTTATTTTTATTATAATGTACAATTTATACATTTTATAATGTATAAAGTATACCATATTATACAGGAATCGAACCCAGGATTCCTGCTAGTACCAATTCTCTACCTCCTACACCACATGGATTGTGTGATGTCACAGACTCTAAAAACCAATTTAACATATACATAGTACACAGTGCAGTCCATTGCAATGTGCTGTAGAGGTTAAGTATATTTATAGAGTCTGTTTTGTCACACCAATTCTGTGGCGTAAAGGTAGAGAATTAGTACTAGCATACGAAAGGTCCTGGGTTCAATTCCTGCCTGTGTATTATACAAAATGTATTCATGTTCAATTCCCACCGTGTCTCCGTTAGCAATAAAGCATTGAATGTTTAAAAAAAAAAAAAAAAAAGGCCTGTTAAATCGGGAGCCACGCTCAGACCGCATTGTAGTGGATTGCGCTATAATGGAGTTCAGCTGTAGCAGTAACGCTGAGCCCTTCTGTGTGATAGCAGTAACGCTGAGCCCTTCTGTGTGATAGCAGTAACGCTGAGCCCTTCTGTGTGATAGCAGTAACGCTGAGCCCTTCTGTGTGATAGCAGTAACGCTGAGCCCTTCTGTGTGATAGCAGTAACGCTGAGCCCTTCTGTGCGATAGCAGTAACGCTGAGCCCTTCTGTGCGATAGCAGTAACGCTGAGCCCTTCTGTGCGATAGCAGTAACGCTGAGCCCTTCTGTGCGATAGCAGTAACGCTGAGCCCTTCTGTGTGATAGCAGTAACGCTGAGCCCTTCTGTGCGATAGCAGTAACGCTGAGCCCTTCTGTGCGATAGCAGTAACGCTGAGCCCTTCTGTGTGATAGCAGTAACGCTGGACCTTTCTGACTTCTAGAAAGACATTGGATACATTACGCTCCCAGATTAAAAATAAAAATGAAGTATGTTTATCTTTAAACTGTAACCCAAATTCGATTATTCTGTAATTGTGTGAAAACGGTATGTCAGGGGTTTGCTACCTACAGTCTTCAAGAGCTCCCAACAGGTCAGGTTTTCAGAATATTCCTGCTGCTGCACACGTGGCTCAGTTGATGGAACATACTCCCATGTGGTTAACAACTAACGGCAGCCGGTGGGACTAGCTTTATGCCACACCCCGGGACATGCGGTATTATGTATGTCCTACCAAATGGTTAATCTAAAGGATTGATGGATGCAAAGCTCACCAAGCAACGTGGCTGCAGGAACGGGCTGTCCAGGTCCATTCCAACACTGTATTATTAAGTCAACTATAAAGATAAATGAGAAAACCACTGATTTACTGTATATCATAAACAAGAGCTGGGCAGAGCTTATTCTCTCTGGTTACAATCATCACTGCAAGTAATATTAGGGGGTTCTTAACACGGAAATGGCATTTCAGTGGAAGTGTTGCCTTCAATCATTGAGACTCCATTGCTGTCTGAGAGGACCGATGAGTGAAGGCTGTTTTTCAAAAAGTGAGACTCACGGGAAAATTAGTGAGAACCAAAGAGGCGTCTAATATAACAAATCAACGAGGCGTTGGAAAAATGGCTGGCATTATCCGTGGGCAGGACCGCCACGTGTGAGGGGGAGCCATTCTGGCCCAGTTATTAATAACGGTAGACTTTTTTTTAACACCTAATGCCTATTTCTGGAGAAGTGAGGATCCTACTTGGGACTGTGTTCCTTCTCCCGTCCTCTGTGTAAAGTGGAGAAATGGTTCATTTAAGATATGTTAATTTGTGTGAAAGAAGAAAAATAAATATTCTTCCTACTTGGCCTCCTGCAGCCGTTCTGGTCATGTCGCACGAATGAGGTGTTGGGAGGTGGTTAGGCTGGCACAGGGACTGGCTGACTGCATTGCTGGCTTCCCGAGGCCTGATTCACCTCTAAAGTTGTCTGCCTCTAAACGGTCAGCAGGCTGTATTAACCATGTGCACCTGTGAGAAATGTACTGTAGAAGAAGCAGCTCTGAACTTCTGTGCACAGATTTCTTCACTGCTCACTTGACTGGCATATAGGGGCTTGTCTAATATGTCCACCGAGCACCATACTGGTGGGTGCAAGTCCATGGCTGCTTCTGATACATCGGAGTGTAGGAAGGGTGAATCAGGTCATTGACTACATGAATAGTGTAGGCTGCTTCCTAGCTATTTCTGCTGCTGAGTGGACCATCATATATATTACAGTAGAAAAGAGCCTTTTTATCTGCTGATCTGAGTCTAGCAAATTGAGGTGGGAATTTATTGGTACTAATCAGTAAAAGCAGCTTGGCCTGAAGAGTCTAAATCAGCCCTGCCATGTCTGAACAAATGACTGTTGAATATGAAGTGCGATGAATTTTAAATGTACAGATTTTACAATCGGGGCGCAGAGAGGAAAGTGCTCATCAGGTTTAAATGCGAGAACTCTCCTCTCCTCCGGAACCCAGCGGTAAATGCTAATCCCTCGCTGGAAGTGGAAGTCATCTTTTCTGCTAAAGCTACTTAGTCAGACACACAAGCTTGTTATTCTTCAGGTTAAGAAAGGTCAATGAGCTCTTCAGTTTGAATTTTCCTGCCTTAAAGCTGGTACATTTTGAAACACTACATTATTATTAGCTACAGAACTGGGAGCGTAGGGTTATGACAAGGTAAATAGATGCAATCATGCATTTGGTGTTCCATGGGATTAATCGTTTTATATATCAATTCTGTCACGTCTTCATTTTCTGATCCATACTTGCTTAAGCTTGGACAAAATGTCACTGAAGTCATACGTGCCACCAAGCTACAGCCTGGGTATGAAGAGGCCTTGTGTCAATGCAACAGGAATCCCAGAACCAGATCCAAAGGAACTTGGGCAAGCCCTGTGCTTCACACAATAAAATAATGGATCGTATGCACTAGTTAGTGGCTTATTGGGCCCATAATGTTGTATACAGTGGCGCAAAAGCAACTTTTCATTAGACCAACCAACCTTCTCCTAACTTATGTGACGTTAACTAATATTGATCTGAAGTTGAGTTATGATCCGGTTTAACTGTAGCAGAGAATGTTTATTACACACTAAGCATATTGTGATGATTCTGCTCCCCCTGGAGCTCTATCAGAGCAAGGTGTTATACTGTGACTTTAATGTAATTTTGTTTTGAAACGTTTCGGCTGCTGTACGGTTACTGCATAGGTTTGGAGTTGGTATATACTTCGGGACAGAGATGACTTTTGAATGTCTCCTTTTGGTGTCTGCCGATCTGCACAGTGTTGGCATTGCCTGCGTTTCTCTCACTATGCCAGGTCTGCGCTGCATGTTTGGATGGGTCCTTATAAATAAAATCCTTTTTCTTCACTATAAATAGAACATTTTTTTTTTATGGTAAAAGTACACATGAAAACCAGAGACATAACATAAAACACAGACAAAGCTCAGTTTTTAGCACATCTAGTGAGACTCATACACGGTACAGTGCCTAAATATATATGGATAAATATCTAATAAGTATATGGTCTTTTAGTTTGACATTTTTGGCCAAAATTGTTGTAAGCCCCTGAGCCAACGCCAAGGCAGACCACATATCAGGGGTCCCTAACGCTAATATAAATTCTTAATAACCTGTTTAATAACAGGAAGAATGATTTATAGTAAATCTGTCAATATTAGCTGCAAAGTTCTGTCTGACTGAAGCTTTTATTAACCTGTACATTACCAGGAAAAGCACTCTGTATTAGAGATGTCACAGCCAAACTGCAAGCAGGCAAGTTCCCCTGAGTGGAAGATGCTATGGAGTGAGCCCATAACCATTTAAATGTGGGAGGGGGTGAGCTTAAATTAAGTAGGAGGTTGCCAACCTCCAATCAGCCATGACTAGCTGGACAAGAATTGCAAAACATACTGGACACCTAACAAGCTCATATATTTTGCAGTTTGGCTGTGACATCTCTAATACAGAGTGCTTTTCCTGGTAATGTACAGGTTAATAAAAGCTTCAGTCAGACAGAACTTTGCAGCTAATATTGACAGATTTACTATAAATCATTCTTCCTGTTATTAAACAGGTTATTAAGAATTTATATTAGCGTTAGGGACCCCTGATATGTGGTCTGCCTTGGCGTTGGCTCAGGGGCTTACAACAATTTTGGCCAAAAATGTCAAACTAAAAGACCATTTACTTATTAGATATTTATCCATATATATTTAGGCACTGTACCGTGTATGAGTCTCACTAGATGTGCTAAAAACTGAGCTTTGTCTGTGTTTTATGTTATGTCTCTGGTTTTAATGCATATTGCCATGCTCAGTAGCACTCCTCTGACACTCATATGCTTATATATATGTTGTGGTTTTTTTGGGGGGGTTTAATAGGAGCTTGTTAGGTGTCCAGTATGTTTTGCAATTCTTGTCCAGCTAGTCATGGCTGATTGGAGGTTGGCAACCTCCTACTTAATTTAAGCTCACCCCCTCCCACATTTAAATGGTTATGGGCTCACTCCATAGCATCTTCCACTCAGGGGAACTTGCCTGCTTGCAGTTTGGCTGTGACATCTCTAATACAGAGTGCTTTTCCTGGTAATGTACAGGTTAATAAAAGCTTCAGTCAGACAGAACTTTGCAGCTAATATTGACAGATTTACTATAAATCATTATTCCTGTTATTAAACAGGTTATTAAGAATTTATATTAGCGTTAGGGACCCCTGAAATGTGGTCTGCCTTGGCGTTGGCTCAGGGGCTTACAACAATTTTGGCCAAAAATGTCAAACTAAAAGACCATTTACTTATTAGATATTTATCCATATATATTTAGGCACTGTACCGTGTATGAGTCTCACTAGATGTGCTAAAAACTGAGCTTTGTCTGTGTTTTATGTTATGTCTCTGGTTTTAATGCATATTGCCATGCTCAGTAGCACTCCTCTGACACTCATATGCTTATATATATGTTGTGGGTATTTTTGGGGGTTTAATAGGAGCTTGTTAGGTGTCCAGTATGTTTTAAAAGTACACATGGCCTGCACATTTGGCTCACGTATTTATTTTTAGGCATGTGTATTTGACCCATCTCAACCTGATATTGTAAGCGCCTGAAGACGTTTTTTTTAAAAAAATTTTATAACAATGTACCCGTTTTGTATTTGATTTTTGTAGGAGCAGAGCCCCAGTAACCAAACCTCCATCGCGATGATGCAGGAACCTCCGGAGATGATGGAAGAAACGGTTACTGTAGAGGAAGATCCTGGAACACCCACCTCACATGTGTCCATTGTGACATCGGATGATGGGACCACCAGGCGGACAGAGACAAAGGTAAGAAACCATTCCACCTCCTATATGTACCCATGATGCAGCTGTTCAGGTGTTAAAATAGGGGTTTAAAGGTACTTGGCATGTCTAGAAAGGACTGCATGGGGAGCAGGTTTTTTTTTTAAACATTTTCCTCTTGAGACTAAAATGCTGGTTACGGCTTAATATTATCTTGACCTCACATTATTCTTTGGGCTTTGTCTCCTGGGGGAAGAGAACATTATTCGGTGAAATGATTGGTCTCCGAGAATCTCACTTGCTCCTCTGTGCGGGAAATGAGGCTTCTCTCAACAGCCTCTCAGAGAGTCATCGTCAACCTGGTAATTTTAAATCTGCAGATGGAGCAAGAACAAGCTCCTTATGTATTCCAAATACAATGGGGGGTTTAGTCTTTCCCCCCCTCTATCCTCATGCGGCATCTCTATTAGGGATCAAACATTTTGCATGTTAAGCCAGTGAAGGTCACCTTGCAGATGTCTCAGACAACATGAAAGTACAAGTACATCTGATAAAACCAGAACTGATTTACATGCTCATAAAAAAATTATTGAGAAACGGTGACAAGTGCGGTCTTCTCATATTGCAATGCTGTTTAGTCTAGGCTTACCCCCCCGTCCCCCCACACAGCGAGTTAAGTTGTGCCATAAACATAGTTACTGCTTATTGAATAAGTTCTCCCACAAAGCAAAAAAAAATTGTGTGTGTATATGTACACACACACACACAACAGCCTTGTGGCAGGGTCGCTAAGACATGCTGGGAAACTTTAACTGTAGTGGTTTATTAGCCACAAAACATACACAGGGTGCACTGTCCCTTTAAGAAAACCAAATAATACAAATAAACACCTATTCCTGTTAAGAATACTAACTAGACTTCACTCCTGCCCTTTCTAGCGGCAGCTGGGCAGCTATACTGGTTCCCAGGTTAAAACATGCCCCGGCATATGCACCTCACATGAACAGTCTTAAGTACATCAATATGTCTTTCTTATCTGTTAGTCCATTGGTGCAGACGTCCTGCTTCAGCACTGCCTCGAGTCCTTCCTTCCTTGGGGAACTCGGCCCCACGTGAGCTCAGAGAAACTCTCCTCTGCCCCCTTCCCTGACACTCTGTATCACTCCCAGCATGGCAGCTTCCTGTGTCTGCTTTAAAAGACTTCCTTGTTCATTCAGACCAGGCTGATTAGCTGCACCTGAGGGTAGCTTATCCAAGGGAAATTAACTCCATGTATGCTGGAAAGTACCATAGTTACTAGCTCTCTAGTCCATAAGGACAGTGACTCTGTCTACATACATACATACATACATACATACATACATACATACATACATACATACATACATAAATGTGATCTTAAAACTTCTCAACAGGGAGGGCAGGGTTTGAACTCCGAGTGGAGTCCACACTTCAGATAAGAAATTAGACGATCCACCTCAATCCATTTAATTTTTCTTCAGATTTTAACAATTTAGTCCGTATCCTTTTCTTATCTCAAAGAGTGCAGCACTGAGATGGCCGTATAGCCTCATGACTTGGGCCTGACAAACTGGAACAATTTATGTTGGACTTTGTCATCTCTGCTTCCAAATTTGCCAAAAGAACATTTGCTAATGGACAGAATCCATAGAGCATTATCTCCAATGCCACCTGACAATAGGCCCACAAGTCTAATTTGGTCCCTTCACTATTACTACGCAGCTGAAGCCGTTCTCTCTCCTTATCTCTTCTTCTCTCTCCCTCTCTTCTTCTCTCTCCCTCTCTCTTCCACTCTTTTTCTCTCTTCTCTTTCTCTTTCTCTCTCTCTCTCTCTCTTTTCTCTCTCTCTCTCTCTCCCCTTCTCTCCCCCTCTCTCCCCCCTCTGGTTAAAAGGTGTGATCTTAATACCTCAACACAAATACTCTGTGACAAAGATCCTTTTTCGTTCGACTTTCCGTCTAAGCTTATGTTAGACATGGTAAATCCAGTGTCATTACCCATTCTCCGGCAGGTGTTGCATTTTTCAAACACAAGTCTCCCAACTCCAGAATCGAGACTGTTCACACCAGCCCTCCCAAGAGAGCTAAATTCCCCCCCCACTCCCCCCTAATACAAATAAATAGACGGTCCACTGTGAACTTCCCCAAGAGATGTCGTGACTCGTACGTGGGAGAAAGCCGGAGATTTGAAGGGACAGTTTCTATACTGATACAACTAAAGGTTAATCTGACAATCTATGGGGATGAGGTTCATCTTTTGCTATACCAACTCGCCTCTGGCGTTTAGCCGCAGGGCGACCCTCTGCCGCTGGACATTCCACCGCCGGCCTCATCTACGTGGAGGTAAATTTTAGGGTAATGGGTAATTGGGGTTTTGGTATAGGGTTAAGATTAGGGCAAGGGCTAAAGTTAGTGACTTACTTTAGCAGCCGAGTGTCCAAGCGGCGAGGTGAGCCGCAGCTAAACTCCGGCGGTCATCTTGTTTGCGGTGAAACGGCTGCAACCAAATGTTCTAGACCATATTTGAGTTCCTTTGGTAAATCTGTTTCCCCAGTTCTGAGAAACTTGACACAATCCCTACTTTCATTTAAAGCAGAGTTACTCTTTACTGGAAGGGATTTTAATTTTGGTCCTACATCCCTATGTGAACAAATTAAAAAATGCCCAGATCAACGTGACCTACGCGCTTCTAACCAGCGCTACCACTCCTTTAAACCGTTTTGCATTGCTGATGCCTGGCGTGTACTTCGCCCAACGGAAAAGGGCTACTTTCTATCCCCAGGTTCAGCACTCTTTTTCAAGGCTAGATCATGTGTTTAGAAAACAAGGGGAGGGTTGGGGAGTGATCACAGGGGCCACACTAATTGAGTAAAGTGAAAAAGTATATAATAATATTGGTAATTGTAAATGTGGGTGCAAACTGTGAACTGAAAAGTGAATCAGGCAAAAAGAGGGGGAAGGGGAACACAAAATGAATGAGTCCCCTAAAGAATTCACTAACTGCACACCTACATATTATAAAATCTAACTTTTAATAAATTTGTCAATGGTACTGTGAGTTCCAGCCTATCTATACTGAGGGTATTGTGGATTGATTGCGTCTGTGTCAGCGTCACTTCTCAAGCATATGCACTTAATACAACCATAGGTGTTCGCTGCTATATATATCATTGCAGGATTGCTGAGTCTTTGACCAGTTAAAGGCTCACTGAGTAGGATACGGTTACCTACAGTCTGCATCTAAACTCCAGAGGGGTTAATACCCTGACTTTCAGCATCCACTGTCCTGTCAAACCCAGGAATATTGCATTTGGGTTTGTACAATCATACATTCATTGACAGGGTTGCACGCTATTGAATATTTAATTCATTTTTTAAAAAACACTTAGTACACTACGTTTGGTAATATATGTTTTAAGTCAATTTATTAAAAGTTAGATTTTATAATATGTAGGTGTGCAGTTGGTGAATTCTTTAGGGGACTCATTCATTTTGTGTTCCCCTTCCCCCTCTTTTTGCCTAGATCATGTGTTGATTGACATCTCAATTAATCAACTTTCCCAAGCAAGATATATTAATAAGATGATCTTTCATTAGTATAACCGCTTTCTATAATAAGCTTTAAATATAAATAGATGCAACACTTTGCGTCTCAATTGGAAGTCTTAGAAAAGCTACACATCTGCTATTAAAGGCCTTAAAATACAAAATAATATCCCTGGCCCCAAATGGCTTGTCTAGTAATTATTTTATATCACAATTGTTCTCGCCCACATCTCGCTGCTCTGTTTAGTCGGTTTGTGGACTGCCCGCAATGCGCTCCTCCTATGACAAGGGCTAATAGTGCCGTTCTACACACAGGTAAAAATAACCCAGCTATCGTCCCATATCATTGTTAAATGGAGACGTGAAACGACACGTGAAAATCTGAACTAATAGGTGAAATGCGTTATTGACCTTCGATAATTATCTCTGATCAAGTCTGTTTTCTTCCGCAAAGACTAGCACTAAACACATGAAGGTTAATTAATATTATACACCATCTGAATGCAAACAAAACACCCAGCGATTATCCGAAGTTTATATGCTGAAAAGACATTAGCTGTTTAAACTGGAATTGTATGTTTAATATGTTGGAGGCCTGGAACTTTGATACCAGGTTCATGTCAAGAATTAAAGCTCTTTGCTCACAGCTTTCATCAGGATTGGTGGTTACACGAATCCTCTTCCCATTTGCATGAGGCAGTTTTCCTTTATCCTCTAGTTTATGTTATAAAATGTTATATTGGAGCTACCAAGGATATCTCTGGGGTTACCGTTGGTTTATATGAATATAAAGTAGCGATGTTTGCAGAGGACATTGTGTTGGCATTCTGCAAGCCTCCCGTCTCCCTCCCTAACCTTTTCTCGGCATTGGAGAAGTTCAGCCACCATTTACATTTTGAAAATGAATCATTCCAAATCAATAGCCATGGCTATCAATGTTCCCAAGCTCAAAGAGGAGGGGATCGGGACAAATGCAACTTGGGATGCCTCTAGTAGATGGGGACAAACACAAAAGCTACGGGTACAGGCATGGGTGCTACGGGCTTGAAACTTACAGGGCAACAGCGTAGTGAGCAAGGGGGGGGGGGGTGCACACCAAAAAGTGATGCAAACACGTTAATGCAATGTTCCCACCCATGCAGGGGAAAAGGTGGCAAACCCCGTTTCCCCTCCCCCCATGTAATATTTGAATGTTATTACCCAGTATCCCTGGCTAGCGGGCCACAGTTTACAGTGTGATCATGCGTTGAGGACGATTAGGGGACCTATCTGACACATGAATGTTTCACCCCCCAACGCGCCCCCCCCACCCCATCGTTGAAATTTATTACTTAAGCCAAATAAAACCAAATAAATGACATTGGTTTTCCTCTTGCAGTAGCCCACAATGTAGATGAGCACATTTGAGTTCCGAGCCAGTCACCTGATCTCTGATCCATCATTTCTGTTTGAAAGGATAATAATGAATTGAGCATAATCTATAAACGCAAAGCTAAAAAACATGTTCTCTGAAACCCGCAGGATTTGTTTTAAATTCTTGCTTTTCGCCCCCCCCCCCACCCCCGCCTCCCCCCCCATCCCCCCACCCCCCCACCCCAATTAGTTTAACCCTGACTTGCTTTTTACTCTGAGTGAGGCCGGCACTATACAGCGGTGCTCACCTCTGGTCCTCAAGCCCCCCCTCCTCCCCCCCCCAACAGGTCAGGTTTTCAGGATATCCCAGCTTCAGCACATGTGGCTCAGTTGAAGCTGGGACTGATTGAGCCATCTGCGCTGAAGCAGGGATATCCTGAACCTGACCTGTTGGGGGCGCTTGAGGACTGATGTTCAGCCCACCTGATATAGGATACTTATTTTACGGGTCGTGTATTTGCCATATTTCTAAAATTTTTTTTTTTTTTTTTTTTTTTTTTGGTCCCTTTTATATTTCTCTCAACAGGTAATTTGTTCTAATGTCCTGAAAGGTCAATTCCATTGCACCACTGTCACATAGAAAAGGTCTTTAACTTGGATTCTACGGGGAAGAGCATTCCCTTCACCAGTTGTATAGTATCTAATGTTCATTTGTGATGAGATCTGTATTATTGTAGTTTTGTGGCACCCATTGTGTACTGTGCTAGTGAATACTTTTTGGATTTTTGTAGATAAATGCTGATAAGTATCACACAATAAAAATCCCACATGTCTCAGACAGCTCTGGAGATTTAAAGGTCCTGGTTACGCGGGCCAATAGGAAGCTGCAAGGAATGATGTCACGCCTTCCTATTGGCCCGCAGGACATTTTAAGCCACCATTATGTTTTCCGCACACAGCACAGCTGCTACTGGCACCCCCCCCCCCCCCACGGAGCTAAGTAGCTCAGGAAGTAGGAGGTCCCCGGAGCTGAAATTAATCCGGTTTCGCTCCGGAGACCCATTTCTTCCAACCTATTTTACAAAAAAAAAAGGGAAGCAGGATTGCTGCTATTAACGGACACCCCTATATGCGTACGCCTGCCGTGTTACACAGCTTTTCAGCTCGGCGTGGGTTAAAGAAGTGCAGAACCAGTAACCCTACTCACAGACAGCTTTTTTCTATAAATAATATAGGACTTTTGTGTCTTGTATTTTTACCCATGTTGTAAGCTTACTTTGTAAAGAACTGTTTATTTACTTGTACTCCGAGTAAAACAATGATAAAATGTGGAGGTTGTATTTTACGTTTATCGTTGCTATTGTTTTGAAAAGCTCCATCGAATTCCTCAGCTCAATACAAACGGGGTGACCCTAATATAAGGTTGTACTACGTGAGCACCCATTGGTACAGTGGGAGGAGGACGTTGTGGTACTCTGCCAACATATATTTATTTTTCTTTCCAGGTCACTAAAATGGTGAAAACCGTCACCACAAGAACCGTGCGGCAGGTTCCCCTGGGCCCAGACGGGCTGCCGGTCCTCGATGCCTCGTCGCCTCTCAGCAGTTACACAGATTCTATTGACCGACGATACATGAAGAACGGCGATCGCTTCATTAACCCGCAGGCTTCCTCCACCCTTACCAGGTCCTACAACAACAGCTACAACGAGTCCTACGGTGACCCCCATGAAACGCAGTACCGGCCCTTCATGGGACACGAAGGTTATGGGGACCTACCCGACAACTATGGCAGCCTGTCCCGCGGAGTCAACTACCGGCCTCGGTACGCCTACACTCCGGGCAACAGCTACCGGCCCGAGGATGGCAGCTACACTCTCCCCACCCGGCGGGAAAACTACGTCCCCATCGCCCAGCCGCAAGTGCCCATTGGCAGCAACGTTGATCTGAACCGGTCCCAGCCCGAGCGATTCCAGCCTGAGCCGTACGGTTTGGAGGACGATAACCGCAGCCTTGGGGCAGACGATGAGGGCTATGAACTTGATCCCGATTACTCCACGATGAGCAGAAGAGCACTTCCCGGCATAGCCCTGACTGGCAGACCTCACAAGGGAAGGTAAAACAATGTTAGAACAACTCTTGTGATTGTAATAGCTGGACTTTTATCTATGTATTATTTTTTTTTAAACTATTTAATCAAACTGCCTCTTTGAGCTGCTCTGTGCATGGGATAGCATTCTTTCTTGTGTTTGCTATAAATACAGAACATCTCGCCATTCTCGCCATTCTCACCATTCTCACCATTCTCACCATTCTCACCATTCTCACCATTCTCACCATTCTCACCATTCATTATTAATGCTGTGTAAGGGTGATTATCCAGTGATATTTGTAGTCCTGTCATTCATACTGGTGTTAAACATTATTATATTCCGAAACCGGTATTGGTTTTAGAAACTCAAACACATTAATTATATGGCACATTATTGGAGCAACCGTATATATGGATCCCTTTAAAAATGGCAGCTTGCCCTAAAGTGCTAAACGAGGGGATATCAAAATATCTTCAGCCAGCAGCCCAACAGCTTGCACCCAGCCAGCTAAGCCTTCCCTTCCTCAGGCCTTCAGCGAGTAAAACCATTTTAACTTTATATGTAAATGTTTTCACAAATTATATCCTGGCAACCGTCCTGCAGGTGTTCGTACAGCCTCGGTTCAAGTGGTGTAAGGAAGGTGTTTGTTGTCTTTTTTTAGACACATTGCAGAGTGAAACACATGCCATTCTTTGTCTGGGAAATTAACCTTCATTCATGCCTCCTGGAATAGCTTTGCACCCTCTGTGTAAGATGGTTAGTCTGTTGGTAGCCGAGTATTCCCGCATGGCTGTTAAGACCTTGTGCTGGTTCTTTCCAACTCGACACAGAACACTCACGGGGTGAGTGAAATCCTCCAGCCATTGAGTGTAAAACTCGGGGGTATGGGACGTGTGCAAACTAAAATCCAGCGGAGTGCTCCTGGAAATATGTAGTTAACAGAAACACACGGGTTCAAGGTCACATGTAGCCGCGTTAATACTTTGCAAATAACATTTCCCACTGCCACATGGTCTGGTTAATGCTGCAGGCTGCACTGTGATTGATTCGTTTTCTGATTGATCAGAGCACCTCACCTGTGTTATCTTGATTAGTCTCACAGCTGGAAATCTTCTCAACCCATGGTGGGATGACTCATTGCTCATTAAACTCATTTGGAAGCCCTCTCGCTTGATTATGAGTTGAGCAGCACAAAGGCAAAGCTGCCTTTTGAGAGCACATCTTTCAGCGCAGAGGAAATCATGCTGGAAATTGTTACATCTGTTTGCACTTCACAACAGAAGGGCTTGGTCCATGTCTAGCCCCTTCCACTGTAGAGAGGAATGTAAAGCTTCACACAGCACTGCATCTGTTAGTATTACATCTGTAACCGTGATTAATGCTGCAGTATGTAGCATACGGAGAAGGCCGGGCTCCTTGAAGCCTGTGGCCAGTGCACCAGTTCTATAAACCCTTAAATTCTTGCGTAGTTCCCCTCTGCGTTTTGACGATGCCTTTCAGAATGGTCCCTACACGTCCCTGATGTTGTCAGATGGTTTTTTTTTTTTTCTCCAAGGACACACGACTTCTGCTTTAGAGGGTTACGCCCAGCTTCTGGCCCCAGTGCCTAGCACTGTCAGATTGAGTCTCTCCAGATTTGGCCTGGGCTTTAAAGTCCGGCATCAGATTCAGTTTCTTTTCTGCGTGCTCGGTGATGCGTGAGACATTGCCACGCTCCAAGAAGCACCCCCAAGTGGAGCCGTTTGTCTCGATCTGGCCACAGTTCTGCTTTTGGAATGTTGCACCTGTGGAATAATAAGTACATTGCGTACGTTGGCATGTGCGGTATGAAATCTGAAATGGGCTAACCTGCAGAAAAACAGTGGTACCCGGCACAACATGCACTGTGCGTTTTATGCTTCTATATAATTAAAATATGGTGACACTGAAATGATTAAATATATCAGACTTAGTCAGTTGTCATGCTGTGTTCAGTTGTGGTGCAGTGTGCTTAATATGTAACCAATGTGTGCATTTTTATCCAAACGCAAAGGATATCTTAGTGTCTTTTCCAAGTCCTCACCCAAATATTTTTTTTTCTATTGGATATAAAATGTTTTCTAGCAGTGTGGCGGTCTACATGTGGCACGGGCATTTCAAAAGCCTGCGTAAAGTCATTATTACTGAGCTGCAAGTAATTATGACTGGAACATCCCAGAATGCTCCGTTTTTAATTGCGTTGTTGATTCGGGGCCCTTTCCTTATGCTGCAGCGAGGCTGGAGATCATGGACATGTTCTTTCTAAGAACTACATTACAAAAACCTCTCAAAAAAACAGCTGCGGGGGGGGGAGAGCAGGAGGGGGGGAGAGCAGGTTGGAGTACAGGCATGTTCACCAAATAAGTTTAGTCCTTCTCCTGATTGCCCAAATAAAACTATGCACCCCTGGGGAAGCTGTTGATATTTTGTCTCTTCCATTCAATAATGTATCCTCAAATGCCAGTGTTGTAACACCATATTTTCAATTGTTTTATACTAATATCCCAATTATCTCCTATTATTCCCCCCACCCCCCAAGTTAAAATTGTTATTGATTTTCCAAGCAGAGTTATACAGGCATACAACATTAGAGGGTGAGTGGTTTTTTTTTTTTTGGGGGGGGGGGGGGGAGGTACATATAAGAAAGTGTATTAGAGGGGGGGCGGGGAAGAGGAGAGAAGAGAGAGGGACACCTGTACAGTCCCTACCAATTGGCTCCTTTTACAGATAATTACATAGCATGGGAGGTTTGTTGGAGAAATGCTTGAAACAAATGTAACGCTCAAGGTTTCCAAGGCCAGCATCTGATACTAAATGTCTTGTTTGCTCCCCTCCCCCCTCTTCTAATCAGGGGGTATGATGACCCTTTAGAAACAGAACTGATCGAGGAGAGAATACCATATCTTCATGGTGGATATGCAGCTCCATTGGCTCAGCCAGAAAGAGGAAGCCTGGCTAGCATTGACCGCTTGGGAAAACGCTCCCCTTCCATCGACAGCATCCGCAAAGACCCAAGGTGGAGAGATCCTGACCTCCCTGAGGTCATCGCCATGCTCAACCACCCCATCGATCCAGTCAAGTCAAACGCAGCAGCTTACCTGCAGCACCTGTGCTATGAGAATGATAAAATCAAGAAGGAGGTGAGGCACCTCAAGGGCATCCCCATCCTTGTGGGCTTGTTGGACCACCCCAAGCCTGAAGTCCACCGCAAAGCTTGCGGAGCCCTCCGAAACATCTCATACGGGAAGGATAACGAGAACAAAGTGTCGATTAAGAACTGTGACGGTATCCCAGCCCTGATCAGACTGCTACGGAAGACCAATGATATGGAGGTCAGGGAGCTCATTACAGGTAAGGCTCTGATTCTTATACCTACTGTGAATCCCATCATGGGTCTTGGGAAGCTGGAACTTGCCATATACTTTAGTTAGTTTACTTAGTTTTGTTACTGTATGTATTCAGTTCAATTTTAGAGGCATGCTTTGGATTGGACTCTACTGAATGCACCACAGCTAAAAATCCAATACGTTCTAGATCCAGAGGATCCCAACTCCAGTCCTGAAAGACCACGAACAGGTCAGGTTTTAAGGCTAGCCTCTCATTAGCACACGTGGCCCAATCATTTTGACTGAACCACCTGTGCTCAAGCAGGGGAGTACTTAAAACTGCGCTGTTGGTGCTCCTTGAGGACTGGAGCTGGGAACCTCTGTTCTAGAGGACTCAATGTTTGCTTTGGAATTTTAGGGACTGCCAGATCGGCAATGTTTGTAGTTCCAATGTAAGTTCTTTTAATCTGAATCCCCTACCACAGGCCATGAGTTTTCTGTTTGCAATTCCCTGGTACCTTTATCAATTCTGGCTCATTGGTCTGGGCGAAGTCCAGTGAACATTGTGCTCATCGTTTTATTTCTTCTGCAGGGCATCTAATTGTTTTCTTGTGTGAACCAGCAACAGTGAAATGCTCCCTCCCCCTCGCTCACACCTTAAGGTCTGATTCTGAGCAGTAGTATTATTCCCTGGCATGGATTTAGCAAGCTGCTGTCTTTGAATGGCAGTCCCAAAGCACATTCAGATGCTGGCAAGCAGTTGACTCCTTCCCTCCCCCCCTTCATATGCTGAAGCTTAAACGCCAGTCTATAATTTCTTAGGGAGGGCCCATGAGTCTGGCTGAAAATGGCAGGCAGCCCTCCCAGACACTTAAGAAAACAAATACTGCTCTGCCTTTTCCTCTCTCTAGCATTGCCATAAAACATAGGACGCTATTCTACGCTGTTCTAGAGAAGGTGCAGTCCCACTCGGCAACATATATTGGCGTCACAATTAAAGGGTCCGTCCCTCTTGGAGAAAGTGAGCCAAGGACCATGACCTGCTAATATTTATTTATAAAGTGTGTTACCAGGAAGTAATACGTTGAGAGTTTCCTCTCGTTTTCAAGTATTTCCTGGGCACAGAGGTATGACAACTCCATAGTTACAAATACATGGTTACATTAGGTGTACAGGGTCATACATTATGTATAAAGACATTGCATGAACAGTTTAAAGTATTTGATCTTTTACGCGTATGACACAGTTACAGACCAGATAAAAATGTGAGACCGCTTTAGTTTGGAAAGAATTTAGACTGGTGGCGGCTTTGAGAGTCTCCGGTAGATTTGTTCCAGTTTTGGGGTGCACGGTAAGAGGAGGAGCGTCCAGATACTTTGTTGGAGAATGGGAACATGAACAGTCTTTTGGAGTCAGATCTCAGATGAGAAGTGCTGCGTGTGGTAGGGGTGAGGAGCTTGTTCAGATAGATGGGTAGCTTGCCCAGAAGGTATTTGAAGGCAAGACAGGAAAGATGAACGTTGCGCCTAGACTCAAGTGATGCCCAATCTAGTTCTTTGAGCATTTCGCACTGATGTGTTGTAGTCACATTGAAGGACAAAGTGGCATTTTGAGTTGTTGAAGCGGTCTTGTTTGCAAAGGTGAGTTTGGGGTGCTGTACCATACACTATGTCACTATAGTCTTTAATTGGCATTGGTATCTGCTGTGCGATACGCTTTCTGACCAGGGAGGATTTATTCCTATAAGGTACGCCTAGTTTGGCATAGGTTTTGGATGTCGGGGTATTAATGTGCAACCCAAATGTTAAATAGGAGACAAACCATACACCCAGATACTTAAAACCTAGTGACTTGGGCTTGGATCGTATTAGTTGGTTCTGATCTGAAGCCCTTTCATTGGTAGCTTTTAGAAATTTAGTTTTGGTCCCAAATACCATTGTTACAGTCTTGTCCGTATTTAAAAATGGTTTTGGGAAATCCAATTTTCAATCCTGATTTTTTTTTTTTTGTGACTTGATGTACTTGTTGAAGGTCGGAGAGGCTATGGCTGTGTGCATATAAGATTGTGTCATCTGCATTCATGTGTATTGAAGCTCCCTTACAAGCTGTAGGAAGATCATTGATGAACAATGAGAAGAGTAGGGGCCCCAGAACAGAGCCTTACGGGACACACCAGGTGGGGATATCCAAGGGGTTGGAGTTAGTGCCCTAGATACACATGTTGGGATCTACCTGATGGGTAGCAATGAAACCAGTTTAAAGCATGTTACCCTATTCCAGAAAATTGAAGTTTGTTTAGCAAGATAAACAGTATCAAAAGCCTTTGCAAAATCTAGGAATATTGCACCAGTGAGTTGTCCCCTTTCCATTTCACACTGGATTTCATTGCAAACGTTTAGCAGGGTAGTTACCATTGAGTGTTTGAGGCGAAAGCCAGATTGGAATTGGCTAGGGAAATTTGTCTTGGTATAGTAATCGCTTAATTGGGAGTGAACACATTTTCCCATGACTTTGGATAGTATTGGGAGAAGAGAGATTGGCCTGTAGTTTGAGACAGTGTTTTTGTCCCCACTTTTGAAGATTGGGACAACTCTGGCAGTTGTCCTGGTCTTAGGGATATGGCCTGCAGACAGGATAGAGTATTAGGAAAGCAAGCGGTGTGGCAATGGCTGGGGCACCAATTCTTAGGAACTTAGATTGCAGTAAGTCAGGTCCACATTGGCTGCTTAGTTTTAATTTGAGGAGCGCTTGTGTAATCTCCACTTCAGATACTTGGTCAAATTTAACATTGTGGGCAGTGGTGGGAGAGGATGGGGCTATAGGGGTGCTCTCAGATTGAGCTTCATGGTTGTAGTTTGGGTTGCTTTTTGCTAATAAGTTAGTAGCACACCCCACAAAAGTATTAATTGAATGCATTTGCAATGTCAGTGGGATTTGTCAGAATAATATCATCTTAATAATATTATGGTTGTTGATGGCTGGAATATATTGTTATTAACCTTCCAGACATTTGCTGGATTTTATGTATTCTGGTGAAGATTGTCAGAGTAATATTGTGCTTTTGCGTGCCTTGTTTGCCTTGTGCACATGTTCCGCAGTTAAGATCCTTGGTAGTGCCAGTTACTTTGTAGCTTTCCCACAAGGCATCCCTGAGATGGTAGAGCGATATAAGGTTGTTTGTAACCCTTGGAAGGTGGGCCCCTGTACTCCGTGTACTCTGTGTAGTGGCGCATGGGTATTAGAGTTTTAAGAACTCTGGTTGGAAATAATCAAGAGCAGAATCGGGGTCGGGTATTAAGTCGATTCTGTACAAAGGGCAGTTGGTAAGATCAGCCAGAAACTGTTGTGGGTTAAAGTTTCTAAATGTTCTTGTGAGTAGAACTTTAGGGCTTGATTGGGGTGATCTGATTTTCCTTACACAGTACGCTATTGCATGGTCACTGAAAATGTCAGGAACAATACCAGAGGATTTGATTCTGCTGGGGCTAGAGCAGAGATGAGCAAACTGGGGGGCGTGAGATTTTTCCGGGGGGGGGGGGGGCGCAGACTGTTGCAGGGGCCCGCGCTCTTCCCCAAGGCATTCAAATTAAATGCCAGGGGATCCCTTTACCTAACATCCCTTTATCTCTGGAACCTAACCTTACCTTGTTTCAGCCGGCATCTGGAAGTGTCTCCATGGCAACAAAAGACGCCGCGGGGGTCATACGGCCTGGCGCTACACACGCGTTGTCATAGCAACGCGGCGTCAAATAACTCGGCGTGTCGGGTGACGTGATGCCACACGTCCCTGCGCGTCATTTGACGCCACACAGAGCAAAGGGGGAGGGCCGCGAGCACCAGAGGACAAGAGGCAGGGGGGCGCAGGGGCAAAAGTTTGCGCACCTAGTCTAGAGGATAGGATCCAATCCAGCAAGGAATGGTTGTGAGATTCCAGGTTTGTCCGTGTGGGTTGGGAAATTAGTTGGGTTGGGTTAAGTGACTTGAGTAGTACCTGGATTTGGTTGTTTTTAGGGTCAAGCCAATTGTAGTTGAAATACCCAAGAACGAACAGCTCATTCTTCTCATTCAGAGAGGAAATAGAGCCAAGAAACTGGGTGATATCAGTCAGGGAATTTTGGGGGCAGTAGATGCCAGCAATAAAGAACAGGCTTCAAAAAGGGAAGGCAAATTTTGCCAATTAGGGTTTCAAAAGAGGGTGGGTTTGGGGGGCATGTGGCAGGGCGTTCTCGCGGCATGGTCAGTAAGATGCCAAACAGTGGGTTAAGCTGTAACTGCATTGGTTTATTTTGTACAATAACAACCAAACATAAGGTACACTGTACCTTTTAAGACAACCAAACCCTAAAATAAAACCCTACTCCCCTTGGGAGACTTGCTAACCAACTCAGGCTCTATCTACCTGGCTGGCTAGCTAATCCAGTTACCAACCCCAAACATACCCTCATGTTTAGAAACAGAATATCAATGAGCAATGAAAAAGTCCTTATCCGTTAATTGCTGGGGTATCTCTCACAGGGTCTCCAGGTAATTCCTTCAGCAGGATTGGAACGCCGGTTCCTTGTATAATCCGCTCCATCCAGCAGCTTGTTGGCCTTCGTAGCAATCCTCTGCCTGGGTGTGAGTCCCAGCATCCGTGCTTCCTGCAGGCCTAGGGGTCAGACCAACCAGTAACCTCCTGGTTGGGGAGAAGTCGCTCTGCTCTCCTGTTGAAAAACAAGCTCCCTGTCTGACAGCTTCCTGCCTTTTTTTTAAACGTCCTGTTCATTCAGGAGTCCTGGCTGTTAATTAGGTTGCCCTGTAGCTAGCCTCTCCAGGAGGAATGTAACTGCCTGCATGCTGGAAAGAACATACTGCACTACACTTCCGCACACAGAGACAGTGACTCAGTCACAGGCAATTTAGCAAAGTAAATTGTAAGGAGTATTCAATATAAAATAACACACCTCCTCCTCTCTTTGACCTGTCTTTCCTAGAAATAGAGTATCCTTAAATGGTGATATTTGCATCGATGGTTTTAGGAGTTAGCCATGTTTCTGTGAGAGTGATGGCTTTGCTCTTATGTCTTGGGTACCATGCCATTAGTTAATCCAGATGGGTCAACAGACTACGGATATTTATATGAGCGAGAGATGGTCCTTTTTGGCATTTGAAAGGGGTATTCTCAGGGGCATGGGACAGAGTTGAAAAGGGGGGGGGGGGCTGGGTAAAGTTAAGTATCACCTGCTAAAGAGTAACAGTATAAATAGAAATTTGAGTAGTTGTTTGCAAGTTGTACATTTGTGATGTTTGCCATTAGTGAGATAAGTGGTGGTGTGCTGGTCTTCAGAGTTCTCCACCCACATTCAGTAGATAATGCAAGGCTTTCGCGTAATCCACGGTGTATGATGATATTGGGTGTGGGCCAGGAGGGGGGTATTTGTATGGGATAGAGTAACATTTCCATGAGGTCACAATAAAGAACAGAGTTGAGATAAGTAGCAGGTTCATTCTCAGAAAGGTACATTGCATGAAGCTGTTGTAAGCCTTTTACGTTACTCGCCACTGAAAGTATGCTGCATTTGTAATGCTAGGGTGTGTTCAGGGATTGCAGAGGGAGTTGGGGGGGGGGGGGGGCAGGGGGGGGAAACTGGGAGAGACAGTTGTATGCAGACAAGTGTTGGGAGAGGCTGCAGTAAATAGTGTACAGGGGGGTTAAATGTGCAGCCTAACTAGCGTGGGATAATGGTGTAGTCAGATGAGCTCACCGTTTGCTGCCTTGTGTAGAAGAGTTTGCAGTAGCATTCAGTCTCCAGTCCACCTCTAGTCCCACTACAGTCTAACTACATATTCACTTAAAGATTCGCACTTTCAGATGCAACACTCTTGGGCCGCTGTCATGGTCGGGGAGACGGCGCGGAGGCCTTAAGCCAATGATTGGAGCCATAGACTGCGCGTGCGACAGCGCGAGGAATCCGTTCAATTTGATTCCACGATGTGATGGCCAGGTCACCTGAGCGGTTCGCCCAAACCAGCTCCGTGACGTCACTGCCGCGCCTCCCCGTTGCGTCTACCTTCTTTTTTTTTTTATTATTATTATTATTGCCGGTTTTTGAAGCGGGGGTCTTCGGAGCGGGACTGTTAATTTCAGTTCTTGGGACCCCTGCTTCCAGAGATACTTGCCTCATATGGATGCCAGTATCTATGCAGCCAGGGAACTGTGTGCCTAACATAATTGCGGCGTTGAAATGTCCTGCGAGCCAATGGGAAGCTGTGACGTCATCCCCTGCGGCTTCCTATTGTCCCGCGTGACCTTTAAACTCCACAGATACCGGCACCTCCCACGGAAGTAACTATCTCTGGAAGCAGGGGGTTCCCGGAGCTAAAATGAACACAGTTTGGCTCCCGAGACCCCCCGCTTAACTCCTGTAATCAAACCATTTACATGAAACCTGTATTGCTGCTTTAAGAGTGATTACATCTTTTAAAGGAAGCCAATTACACTGATTTTTAGTTTAAAAATGTTTTTCTTTTTACCTGCTAAGTGGGAAAACATCTTTAAGTGAATATACAGTACTAAATATGGGTAATTAAGGCCTTTTGTGTCTCATAATTGGATAAGCTGTGAGGCGCAAATGCTTACATTTGAAGGGGGAAAAAAAAACATATCCATTCGCAAAATATACATTAGTGCAGAGTAGCACCTACTTACTCCCAAACCAGGGAAGTATGTAACCAGCGTTAAGTCACTAGCCTTCCACTCTCCTGTTTACTAATGCAATGGATTTCCATATTGGGAGGGCCTCTATGGCACTGCATGATCATTCCCTAAAGCTGTTACATTTGGCACACAGGCATGTTGTAAAAGGTCCCCCATGATCGCAGAACATTTCTGGGGGATCGCGCGTCCTTCTTGAAACCTGTAAATAGGGACAGACGTTATTACAAGGAGCCCTTTTCCAACCTGTCCCAAGGTGGCGTTGGCTCACGCTGTCGGAATGAAACTGTATCCGCTCTTGTTTCGCCTCGTACAAAGAAACCCGAAATGACAGGCGGCTCGATAAGAAGCAGTAATCTGGTCGCAGTCAGAAAGCTGCATTGCTTTATTTATGTGTGTCCTGACGGATGGGACGCTGCTGTAAAACACATGTTCTCAGCAGATATTTAGTTAGGGATGGCGCTCTGCACTTGGCGATGGCAGGGCATGGTTTGCTTGATGAATGAGGATAGTATTGGCGTTGCTTACCACTGATTTGATCCCAGTTGTGCCCCGTTTTCCCACAGCCACGGTCTTCTTTATCTGCATATTGTGATCCAATTGCTCATACAAATGTTTATTAAAGTCGCACTGCGCTGGAAATGACCTCTTGAGATGATGAAGTACCCGGCACCGCTGAGAAGCCGGGAATATACTGCGCGTCTCTTACCCTTCACCACACTTCAGCTTTTGTTCCTAGAGTAATTCCAACTAAAGAAATGATTTCATACCTTTTGGGTTCTCAACTCTGGTCCCCAATACACCCCCACCCTGTCCCTCCCCCCCCCCTCCAACAGATCAAATTGTTTTTGTTGTTGTTTTTTTTTTAACTTTTATATTTTTATTAGATTTTTCAAATATAAATGGGAAAGGAAGGGGTACAGAAAAAGAAAAAAGGTGGGAACAAGCCATTTTTGTATCACATTACTTACAAACACAACCGTCACATTACAGATCATACAACATTTGATAAACACCATATTTTGCACTCCCAGACCCTCTCTCCTTCTGGGGTCATGCCCCTATCCAACATCCCAGGGCTCCCAGACCCCAGAAGGAGAGAGGGTCATGCCCCTATCCAACATCCCAAGGCTCCCGGACCGGACCCTCTCTCCTTCTGGGGTCATGCCCCTATCCAACATCCCAGGGGTCCCGGACCCTCTCTCCTTCTGGGGTCATGCCCCTATCCAACATCCCAGGGGTCCCGGACCCTCTCTCCTTCCGGGGTCATGCCCCTATCCAATATCCCAGGGCTCCCAGACCCTCTCTCCTTCTGGGGTCATGCCCCTATCCAATATCCCAGGGCTCCCAGACCCTCTCTCCTTCTGGGGTCATGCCCCTATCCAACATCCCAGGGCTCCCAGACCCTCTCTCCTTCTGGGGTCATGCCCCTATACACATCCCAGGGGTCCCAGACCCTCTCTCCTTCCGGGGTCATGCACCTATCCAACATCCCAGGGCTCCCAGACCCTCTCTCCTTCTGGGGTCATGCCCCTATCCAACATCCCAGGGCTCCCAGACCCTCTCTCCTTCCGGGCTCGTGCCCCTATCCAATATCCCATGGCTCCCAGACCCTCTCTCCTTCCGGGCTCGTGCCCCTATCCAATATCCCATGGCTCCCAGACCCTCTCTCCTTCCGGGCTTGTGCCCCTATCCAATATCCCAGGGCTCCCAGACCCTCTCTCCTTCTGGGCTCATGCCCCTATCCAACATCCCAGGGCTCCCAGACCCTCTCTCCTTCCGGGCTCGTGCCCCTATCCAATATCCCATGGCTCCCAGACCCTCTCTCCTTCCGGGCTCGTGCCCCTATCCAATATCCCATGGCTCCCAGACCCTCTCTCCTTCCGGGCTTGTGCCCCTATCCAATATCCCAGGGCTCCCAGACCCTCTCTCCTTCCGGGCTCGTGCCCCTATCCAACATCCCAGGGCTCCCAGACCCTCTCTCTCCTTCCGGGGTCATGCCCCTATCCAACATCCCAGGGCTCCCAGACCCTCTCTCCTTCCGGGCTCGTGCCCCTATCCAACATCCCAGGGCTCCCAGACCCTCTCTCCTTCCGGGGTCATGCCCCTATCCAACATCCCAGGGCTCCCAGACCCTCTCTCCTTCCGGGGTCATGCCCCTATCCAACATCCCAGGGCTCCCAGATCCTCTCTCCTTCCGGGCTCATGCCCCTATCCAACATCCCAGGGCTCCCAGACCCTCTCTCCTTCTGGGGTCATGCCCCTATGCAACATCCCAGGGCTCCCAGACCCTCTATCCTTCTGGGGTCATGCCCCTATGCAACATCCCAGGGCTCCCAGACCCTCTCTCCTTCCGGGTTCATGCCCCTATCCAACATCCCAGGGCTCCCATACCCTCTCTCCTTCCGGGGTCATGCCCCTATCCAACATCTCAGGGGTCCCAGACTCTCTCCTTCTGGGGTCATGCCCCTATACACATCCCAGGGCTCCCAGACCCTCTCTCCTTCCGGGGTCATGCCCCTATACACATCCCAGGGCTCCCAGACCCTCTCTCCTTCTGGGGTCATGCCCCTATCCAACATTCCAGGGCTCCCAGACCCTATCATACTTCCTTGTGGTATGATTCAAGAATAAGTTTCTCCATTAATTGAACCTCGTTAACCCTTCTAATAACCTCCCTTCTGGACGGCGGGAGTGTCTTTTTCCACGCTGCTGATACAGTACATCTAGCCGCCGTTAAGATATGCAGGATCAATTTAAGTGTATAGTGGTTCACATCTTCCGTGGGTTTAGCCAGAATGATTAGAATTGGATCTAACGGGATCGTGATATCTGTCACATCCTTTATTAGTTTCAGAACTGTCCTCCGGTGCGTCTGCATTACTGGCCAATGCCACCAAATATGTGCCAGGTCTCCTATGTGTCCACATCCCCATCAACATCTCAGAGGTCCCCGGCAACATCTGCGTGAACCTTTTTGGGGGTGTAATACCAATGTAACAGAATTTTTTATTGTTGTTGTTTTTATGTACATTGTTTCTTTTGCGATCCATTAAGGGAAATAATACATATGTTTTGTGTTCCTGGTAGTTCTGCTTCTTGGAGTTACAATTGAGCCTGGCTTTGTAAAGTTAATAAACTATTAAGCTATAAGATAAACATTGACTGTATTAGTTCAGGTGTGGCATCCACTTCACTGTAAGTCCAGTACACGCGTGTTGAGGTTGTCTCAGGGCTTAAACTTTCCTGTTTGGGGAACGATACGTGTATTACATGACTACATTCAGTTGCAGAAGTGATTTTTAACTCTCCTATTGGCTAGTTTTGTGAATCTAGCTCATCACCAACATTTCCAACATCTTTCTGCCCTTTGTTTTCTCTTTCTCTTCTGGGCTCTGGCTGCCCAAATCCACAGGCAAACATGTTTCCAACTTTCTGCTTGTATCTCCTAAGGCACTCTGTGGAACCTATCTTCTTACGAACCCTTAAAGATGGTGATTATCAACCATGGCCTTCAAACACTCACCAATGAGGTGATCATCCCTCACTCCGGCTGGGAGAATGAGCCCAACGAAGACTCCAAACCCCGGGATGCAGAATGGTCAACCGTGTTCAAGAACACATCGGGCTGTTTAAGGTATCGCCATCTTTTTACTTTACCAATTGTAAATATCGCTGGGACTCCTGTTTGATATGCAATCCAGTTAATGGCCATTGAGGTCTAACTCTGATAAATTATTTAATCGTGTCTATGCCGGGACAGGATAATGTGGCTTTCTCATAATGCACCCTCTCCTTTTACGGAGGCTGTTGCTTCCATCCCCAGGCTCCTTCTCTCCCAAAAACGAAAAATAATACTTGTTCTTAGCAGTGTAAAATGGATCTGGGTGGGATTTTGCTTGTTGGACAGACCCAATTGCTACTTGGTAAGGTGTGGCTGTCCACTTAAGGTTACAGAACCATCGTGGGATGTATCCTCGTAATTGATATTTTCATAATGAAAACGATGGCGACCGTTCTATCTTACCCGCACCCTTATAGGCAGTGACGGATTTCTGCCTACAGGCGGCAGTAAGGGAAGTCCACCACTGCTTATAGGTTGCACTTCCTGAGCAGAGTTGGAAGGCAGGGTATAAGCGGGTGGTACTGTTGCATCCGTCTTCCCATCCTCTTGTGTTTTCGGTGATTTTGTATCCTCCCCCAGCCGTATAAAACTGATGGTGTTTTTTTCTCATTGTCTCACAGCTGCTTTGAACGTTTCTGCATTAGCGCTAGAATTAGATCTTCAGTCCCTCAAGTGCCAGAAGATCAATAGGTCGATTCTCAGTTGCTTCTCTTTCCATAATACCTGCTGCCAACTTAATTTCTGAGAGAAGAGTTCACTAAATGATTCTTTCTAAGCTGCTTCACCTCTTAGAGACCCCATTTCCAGTTGGTTAATGAGTATCCAACGCTGGTTTTAGCTGCTGTTAACTCTACAAAACACAGCTCCATATTACCGGAGAAGAGGGTAGAAACAGGACACTTATTGCTTCACTGTCTAGGAGTGCAGGACCAGGCAATATTTAAAGTTTTATATAAGAAATGTGCATTGATATATAAAGTGTGTTAAAAGAAAAAAATAGTGCTTGAATTCAATCATGCTCAACATGGTAGCACAGCTTTTTTTTTTTTTTTTATACCTTTTTAAAAACTTTGTTCATGAAAATAGTGAGGTACGTGTACTTTTTTTTTTTTTCTTTTTAAATATTTTATTTCCTCTAGAAAAGTACTTGGTATCGCTGGATAACAACCAACTTTAATCACCTGGAAGGTGATACTTCAGGTTGAGATTCAGATCTTTTGGCTCTGACGTAGCTCTGCACTCCCTACAGCGCCGCTTACTTTCATGGTGAATTTAAATGGCTCCAAAAATTGGAGGAAGATTGCATTACTGGGTTCCATTCCAGGCCCCCTGGAACGCGGAGATCAAAAGCTTTTCCGCATGCTGCATGAATCCATAACAAGGCAACCTGCATAGAACATGAGACGAGAAGGCAATGTTCATTTCCTGTTAAAGGAGTTTAAATCCCCTGCTGGTATCCGGCCAATGAAATATATCTTTATCGGGACTAAAACCGCAGCTTCAGTTAGCAAAGATTCACCGTTTCGTTATGTAACCCCCTAGAAAACAAACATCGGCGAGTAATAATGGTGAAAACTGATGCATTCGATTTACTTCTTTGACTCCCACCATTGAGAAATGATATATATTTTTTTTCCACCGTAAAATACATTTTAGGAAGTATTTTCTTTTACCAGAAGACCGAATCCACATATGTAAGTGGTCCAAGAACCAAGTATAAATAAAATATGACGTTTTGGTAATCTGTAAGCACTCTTAAGGGGTTTATGCTATATAGTCAGTTTCGAAATATATATAATTTACTACCCAAGTACTTTCTCAACAGCCTGGTACATTGTTGTCTTTCATAATGTAAGATGCTGACTGCGTCACCGCGTCACCGCGTTTCTGCTGTTGAAGGGACTGACATTTAGCAGACCAGTCCTTTGCGGACCTCTCTGAGCTGATTTTAGCACATTTTGTGTAATCCAAAATGACGAGCACAGCCCCAAATCTGTACCCCCATGCACTCCATTTCCTAGTGCATGTCTAGCTAAAGAGAAGTTGCAGTGATTTTAGGACTGCGAGGAAGTGTGAAATATACCCCTGACCTGAATAAACTTTGCTGCCGCTGCATGTTCCAAGTAAATAGACAACCACTGATTTAACGATGAAGTATTAGATCAGGATAACGTCAAGAAAGCACAATTTAAAAAAAAAAAAAAAGTTTTTAAGGATTTTGGCAAGTGGGATTACACTTCCTAAATGCATTAGCAGGAGTGAGCTGGATTTATAGACTTGTAGACTGTATGTAAGCTTTCTACTGATAACTCCATTCTGTGGATGATGGTACAATTCTGCTGCAGTGGCTTTGCCAATCTCAAATGACACTATCCATTCTCCAGAGTGGTTTCATGAATGCTGAAAGTAATGAACGTACAAAGACGGCCATTGCTAAAAGTATATGGAACCCTTTTTGGGTAGCTTCAGGCCAGGTTCAGGCCTGTTTTTTCTGCAAGCGCCTAATGCGCACAAGGGGAGGCATTGGGCAAGTTGGAAGTAATAAGCTTATCGAAGGAGCCCGTGGTCATTTCAGGATAAAAATCGGGAAAGCAGCCCTGCATTGTGGCGGAAATTGGGTAGAGTGGAATTCTGCTCCCGTGCTTTTTCTGAGCAAAATATACGTTTCCAGTGACATAAAAGGTACAACGTTTTAACCATGTTGTGATGGAACAGATCACCATCGAGCCACGCGCTGTTACCGTATAACATGTCATAATAATTATCTATGATTCAATTGTAACCGAAATGTAATTTGTGGGAAGAAAAGAAAAGAAATAGAGCTCCATCGTTAAACCCGTCAAAGCCTAAGTAGCATGCGTTGTATTTATTTTGGCACTAAAGGGATAAACACCCTTCTTCAGTTGTTGCAATGGGAAGTAAACACTGTGGTTTTACTCCTATGCGGACTCGTTATTGGGTAACTAAATAATGCATTCTAATGAGGCTGCAAATCTTTGCTTAACACCAAAGACGATCCGTTAGAAAATGTGTTGAATGAGCAGGAGTATGTCGCCACTGCTGCCGGAACTGTGCAGAGGTGATCAGCTGTCGAAATGCAGCATATGTGATGCCGCGTCCACAAACCAAAGGCCGTACCACAATGAAGACGGGCAGAGAGCGCACGAGCGAGGGCGCGGCCGATTTTTTTTTGGCGCGGTGAACATTTTTTTAATTGTCGCGGGACGGCCGGGTTCCGTGCGCGTTTCGGCCAACGAGGGCGAACCGCTCGCGTGACGTCACGACCTCCCCGTCACGCACGTCATAGGAATCCTACAGGACATGGATCGCTTCTCGTACAGGCGCACGCGGCGCCATGCGCTCCACCGCATGCGCCTACTACTATGTCCGAGACCTAAGGGAGCAAAGTATTCACGGCCCATCTATAGGAGTCCCTTTCCCAGCGCAGTTCTTCACCTCCAAATTCATTGGCTGATTACCATTTATGAAGCTTGTGCAATTTTCATTAGACGGGCCCCTGAAATTGCTGTGGCTGATCCCTTTTCACCGTTGTAGGGATTAAGTGACATTGGGTAATTTATTTGAACGGTTTATGGGTTAGTTAGACTGGGCTGCTGCTATTTTGTGACCGATACAAATGAACATACTGTACACACTATTTACTAAAACATTTTTACCTGAACAGCCTCATTGATATGCAAATCCCATAATGCACCATAATTAATCTAATCATCATTAGGAGATTATAGGATGGAACATGGTGTGTCACTGCTCATCCCGACGCCCACATTCCTTTGGCTTGCACCAGGACAGTGGCCACCAGATCCTATGAATGCAAATCCATCCCAACCTGTTGACAGACGCTGGTTTAATGGCTGCATTTTGCAAGACGGATCATGTCAGTTCTCTCCCTCAGCTTAATGCTGATGCCTTGATGGCTAGTGCGGGCTGCTGTCTTCCCATTACCTTTTTTTTTTTTAGGAGCCCCCTGTCTCCAGATACAGAAGGGAAAGAAGAAAGTCTCTTGTGTGGGAATGACTCGGTGTCCTACCACCCTATTCTCCCTCTATTAATAGTGATTAATGTCGAGTTTGTCTCGGGGAAAGTGGCTGGGAATTAGTGCTTTCACAATGAATTACATTGAAGCCTTATCCGCCTTTGCGATCTGGGTAACACTGCATTTCACAGGAATGTTCCTATGTTTTCTGCGACCCCCCCCCCCTTCAATAACCTGTGCGGCCTCGGACACATTTCGCTGACCCGGAGGGGGGGGGGGGGGGGGAGATGGGAATAAAGTATTTAACGCTAACTACACTAGGGTTTGAAGGTTTTTGAAGGCTAAACCGAGCCGGCTGTGATAAAATGATTTGAAAAAAAATAAACATTTAACAAGAGCCTGGCTGTTGTAGGAGCGATAATGTGGCTGTAAGTTTGGCGTCCCCTTAGACGCCATAAAAATCTTGGCAGCTCCGTACTGTACTGTAATCAGAGCAGGTCCCGGGGCTCTAATTTGCAGACTTCATTCCTACATATAGAAAGGCATCCGAGTTCTGTCTTTCCATAGTGGTTGTACTACTCGTGTGCATAAATGATGCAGTGCTTCTAAGAGCGGAGATGTAACCTAGTTACACACCACATTAATGCTTCACAAGCAAAGTATAAATTGGCGGTTCTGTTCATTGCAGTGGACTTTTTTTTTTTTCTGTTGTATTAAACGCTTCAGTAACAGGTATCTGAGAGCCACAAGGTAGTGTTACTTTAAGGACACTGTTTTTTTGGTTTTTTTGTAGCTTATATTATATGTACATTAAATATAAAATAATGCTTTTTTTCTTGTATAGCATGGACACTGTACACGGTATTGTACTGTGACTTTTTTTCCCCAGCACAATTCTTCCCTGTCCCAAAGAACTTACAATCCTAGTTTTATTGCTTGAGAGCTGACGCTGGGATCCGAACCAGGTTCATCCAACACCATGGCAGTTTTTGTTGGTTTTTTTTACCGCCCAAGTTACTTTTTCAGCCGTTACACGCGTGCACGCATTACTGAGCCTCCGAATCTCTCGTCTTCACTCTTCCTTCTTTCTGTTCCCTGGCTCTCAGGAACGTGAGCTCTGACGGGCCCGAAGCTCGGAGGAGGCTGCGGGAGTGTGACGGGCTGGTGGATGCTTTGCTTCACGCTCTACAGTCTGCCGTTGGAAAGAAGGACACCGACAACAAGGTGAGGTTTCCCAGTGGTTCCTGGCACATTCCGTCTGCACTAGCACCCATCTCATCCAGGACCTGGAAGCTCACTAGGTTAACTGAAGATGACACACAGACCAACACCTGCCCCCCCCCCCCCCTTATTTATTTTTTTAAATTTTTATTTTTTTTTTTACTTTGCCATTTCACAATGTAGCCTGGTACTATTAGGCTGAGTCCATAGAAGGCACGTCCGTGCTGAGCCGTGCGGACGCTCCGCGCTGAGCCCCTATATCCTCCATGAGGATGTCTTTAGAGGGGGCTCACGCGAGCGTCCGCAGGCGTGCTGAGGCGCTGGATTTTTCAGCCGACAGCCACGCTGTTTTTCAGAGCGCTGTCGGCTGAAAACATCCAATCAGCGCGAAGCAACGTCAACGTCACGGCGCGTTGACATCGGTGCGTCGCTGGCGATTGCCCAGCGACGTCACTGCCCCGCCTCCCGATCGCGCCCGCTGGCTCGCCTGCATGGGCATGAAATCACGCAGATTCCAGCAGGCGAGCCTCAGCGCGCCTCAGACCTGCTAACCCCTCTATGGCCCCAGCCTTACCAGTACATGCTTTCTCTCCCCCACCCCACCCCTTTCTTCTTATGACATGTCCAGTTGTGGTGGAAACGTTGGTATAACAGTGTGCTATTTTCATTAATCTACATCCCTCTTTGTATTTTGAACACCAGCTATTTCCAGTGTTTCCATCATGTGCAAACTTCAGAGGACTATCCCTTGAAAAGGTCTCTGACAGTGTTTTTCAAGCAGGGTTCTTAGCAACCATTGGGTTCCCCGAGCACCCCTAAAGGGTTCCCCGCAATTTTATGGTCATTTGAAAATTGTATCAGATACAGAAGAATATATACAATGCATCTTATCTCAGACGCGCTATTGGAGATTGTTGGGGTTCCTCAGAATTTCACTTGGAGTTCCTTAACCAAAAAAAAGTTGGAAACAACTGGTCTATGATAAATACAAAAGGAGTACTCCTTACTCGTCGTAGTCCAGTAGTATGCCAAGACTTCCACAAGCTTCGGAGTTCAGACATGAAGTAAAGAGCTGGCACTCCGGAGGAGTTTTGAGTGTAAAGGTTTATTGAGAGATCAACGTTTTGGTCGCTATTTAGTCCTTGACCGAAACATTGATCGCTCAATAAACCTTCACCATTGCATCAAAAGTCTTCTGGTGTGCCGGCTCTCTACTTTCCTCCCTTGGAAAGGTCTTGTAGCAAGTTGTACATCTGTTTGATTCCTAATTACTGTTGGGTGGTTAGAGTTAAAATTTGCATGTATCGCGTACAGATAAGTGTGCACCATTAGATACCTTCTCCCTAAAGGGCTTGTGATTGACCAGCGCTCCTGAGGTTTTTTACAGACTCTAATGTATCAGTGAATGTCTCTAACACTTCATCTTCCTTTCCTGTGTTCTGTTGTCTAGTCTGTGGAGAACTGCGTGTGCATCATGCGTAACCTGTCATACCACGTTCACAAGGAGGTGCCCGGGGCCGATAGATACCACGATATTGAAGCCAACCAGCAAAGCGGCATTGGGGGGCAGCAGAAGAAGAAGAAAGATGATGCCGGCTGCTTCGGGGGCAAAAAGGCTAAAGGTGAGGAGGACGCAGGAGGGGCGGGTGGGACTTTGTGTCTGGCATTAAGGGGTGTGTTTGATGTCCAGTACTGCAACCCTTCTCTTCCAGGAAAGACTGCAAGGGCAAAGCCGTTTCTCAACACTAAATATTCCCCACAGGCGCTAACATTCCCAGCTGGACTTGTACATTTGCAAACCATGGCACTGAGGCATCACAAACTTGGCGTATGCATTCACCACTTGTCAACCCAACTCCTGGTGTAACTCCTAGCTTTACAAGTTGGATATTACAAGGCCGTTAAGTTTTGCACGTTCAGTTATTTATTGAAGTGTCATTTTATTGTCCCCAATTTTAAAAAAAAGAAATGTCCCATGGGCGGGGAACATTTCTTACACGCTCTGCTCCCAGATAGAGGCACGGTGTGGTGCTAATCAGTACATTACAGCAAAGTAGTTATAGACCTTTATGGAGTTGATGGGTTATTAACTCAAAGGGTAAACAGCTTCCTCTTTGTTTGCAGCCATCCTGAAACTCCTTATCACCTTGAGTTGGACAACGTCTGGCTTGTTTAAACCTGCATTGCTTGTGTGTGTTTGTTTGTTTGTAAAGGCTGGATTCCAGTTAAATGCCTTGTCCTGTCGCACGTAATAAACTGTGAATGGCGCTTCCCCTGTCTGCGGGCAATGTTCCCTCTGCTGCGACTGTTCATATCGGCCTATCCTTATCCGTTTTGTGCGGTGGAACACACCAGAAGTGAAAATAACACGGCTCTCCAACACAGCGTAGCTTCCCGAAACAAGGGAGATGGCAAATTTTGGTTTCCAGTAGATTTGAGCATGTGGTTCCGGATACTCTCTGCTCCTTATTAATACGTGGACACGGAGCAGAGCATGCACGGTGCTGAAGATGCACAGCAGGCTGTCTTTCAAGCCCGGTTTTATTAACCAGCAAGATTCACAAACTGATAGTCTGCCACAGGGCAAATGAGGTTCTATTTAATTCTTCAGGCTTCCTTTCAAACACGGGGGCGCTTTTGTGGTTTCTCCGTAACCACGCGTTCCCCAGAGGACGAGAGAAAGTTTATTAAAAATACGGAAGGCGCACAGGTGATACTGTAGCTTTGTAATAACGAGGGAAGCGTGAATGAGCGGAGAAAAAGAAAATAGGCTGAATTAAGGAAAACAACATTTTTTTCATCCTATATAGTATATAGCACTAAAAATGTGTATGCAGTGCTGTACAATTGTATCTACTTTACAAAATGAGTAGTTAATACAGAGAGGAGAAACATTGAATTTTTATTTCAAGTGTACTATATATTGAGCAGTTCAACAAGTTACACAATTTCTAGGTGGTTATCTTAAGATGTATAACAGTCATGTTTGAACACCGTACTCCTCTCTACCATACTAAATCTTGAGACAGCCATTCCCAGTGCTGAGAAAGTGGAATTTACATGGCCGCGAAATTGCTAGGAGAGATGCACGTCCATAGATTTGACCTTTTTTTGTGCTTTCTCACCCAATGATCCCATGCTTTCCGACATGTACTCTGTGCATCATTTAGGGCGAGTGTTCATTTTTCATCGTTTGACCCCTTGTTTTTCATTGCCGATAAGCTAGGGGACAGCCTTCTCCATCCAGCGGCTGTGCAACATCCAGCGGCGGAAAAGATGTGTGTGATAAGACTCTTCCCTTCTTGACTTTTTGAACTGGTCTGTTAAGTGGGGTTAGCCAAAGGTCCAGCTTCAGAGATACTGCACCGACACACTTTATTCGAGCAAATACCCAGTATGTACCTGGCAGATACCTGGAATGCGCCGCTCCTCACCTCTGACAAGCCCCGTTGCGTTTGCCTTCCCAGCCTGGGTTCATGCCTGGCTGACGGGCGGCTGATCTGTTAAATGATAATGATTAGGATTTAATAGGCTGCAATGCTTCGCGTGTCTACCAGATGGCATAAATTCATGAATTGTAATGCAGTATATATATATATACTGTGCAGTATTGCAGCCAGCGGGAATAAAATGCTTCAATCCCTGCCTGGAAAATAACTCAATGCACTCGGGCAGAAAACAGTCACAAACCTCAATACACCCGGGTATACCCGAATTCGTGGGACTAGCCGAGCTCGAATAAAGTGTGTCGCCAGTGTAGATCAGTCTATTTTCTTTTGCTGAGAACAAAGGGCTGAGAACAGCACTACTAGCAAATTGATAATAAAACCACACCCTAACTTATAAAATACAGGTGGTGCTCCCTGGAGTAAATAGAAAGTTATAACAAAAAAAGAGAGGGGGAAAAAGAGAGCAAATCCCACAAGGAAAGATTCACAGAAACTCCATAACGGGGGCACTTGGGGTGGGAACAAAATATATCAAATTTATTAAATATACAATTGATGGCAGAACAAACCAGACAAACTCTAATAAAAACTTGATTTGTTGCGAAGGGTTTCTAGTTGACACTGTAACTGTTACTGCTTTTCCACCAGGCTGCACACGTGTTGCTACCTATTGATAGGTATTTATATATACGCCTGGTCTTGAGGTTTATATATACGCCTGGTCTTGAGGTTATGTGCATTTTTTCCTCTATCCAGCTGCCTGTGCAGATATCCCATATTTTTTTTTTCAGGAGAGGTCATTCATTAACCCCTCCTGGACCTTGGGGATCACTGTGAGGTTTTAGTACCTTCAGTATTATCTGAGGTGCTCTTTTGTCACTTGACACCCTACTATTAGGACATATTTTAGGGTGCGTTACAGCATTTCATTTATATTACTGTTGTGACTAATTCTTTGGGGAAGGTCCACAGACATGTTTTTAGTGTTTTGATTATAGTTTGTCTTGTTTGTCCTACCACCAGTTGCATATTTAATACATTTGATATACTTTTTACCCCCTGAGTGCCCCGTTATGGAGTTTTCTGTGACACTTGTCTCATGGGATTTGCGCCCCCCCCCACCCCCTTTTTTTTTCCCCCTCACCCCCTTTTTTTCCCCCCTCAATTTTCTTTTGGTGCCTGAAGCAGAGGGATAAAACATGACTGGCATGTGCGTTAGCGACACAGTGTTCTCATTTGCATGTTATTACCCAGAATTCCTGGCTGCAGTGGAAGCGCTGTTTGCTAAGGGATAATGGAGAAAGCAGGGTTGCAGACCTGTCTGAGACATGCAAATACACCACCTGTGCTATTTTTAGTGTGTGTGTGTGTCTTTGTCACACACTTGCCTGCTTTGGCCTTGCGTCTGGCTATCACCCCCTCTTCCTCTTAATATGCAGCTTTCACTTTTGCCACGTAAACTGGCCCCTGTCTGTAGGAGCAGTAGAGATGCTGCAGTACGGAGACAGGAATGCTGCAGCCATGTCAATCGAGGAAAGGGCTTCATTGTGTTACAGAACACCCCCTCGGAGAGGTTTACAACCTCACACAGCTGTTTCGCTGCAAGCTGTATCATTACTGTCATGTAGTAGCGCAAACGGTAACATTTCAAACACCTCCAGGAACGACTGCTCTCCCTGTATACCATTCCCAATGCAGCCAAACATTTCCTACAGCAGTGAGACGATTTATTGCTGAGCATTGTTTGGGTGCAGAAACTGGGATCAGACACCGTGTATAAATCCAGCCCTGGTGTTGCTGGCAATGACTCAAGAGCCTAGTTTGTCAGTATCCAGTGTACTCTGCTACTCACAATGTTAAGGATATAGACACCTGGCAGCTTTGGTGTTTAGTGCCCTTCAGTATCCCCGTAAGCTCCTGGATGGGGAAGCAGAATACAGCTACAGAAAATCCCTAAATTAAGGACCGGTCTGCCTAAGCTACAGGGCATCTGGGACTTCTTACCGTCCCTCCAATAATAGGCTACATTTTAAAGAATGTTGCAGCTCTTTCGATGCTCCGGGTCCCTGCAATACACTAGCCATCCAGTGCTAGCACATTTTATATTGATACTTTATAACTATCCATTGGGACACACACGTGTTACCTTGTCTTCTATACAAACATATAACTACGTTCGGAGAAGATTCTAAAGCACCGATCTGTGTTAATTTTGTTGTGTGTGGTATGTATGTATGTATGTATGTATGTATGTATGTATGTATGTATGTATGTATATATACGCATGCGCGCACACATGATCCTCTGAAGTGGTGGGACCCCCTCCCCACCCCCTTGCTTCTTGAGATATATAAAAATGTTAAACTCCCCTTTTAAGATTTATTGTCTGGCAGAAACCATATGACCCAGTGGCTTCAGCCTCACTCGGTGTCACTGATGATGTCACTGCTTTCAATTGACCACATCGCGAGAGGACATTGCCGCTACACATCTTTTGTTTTTTCTTTGCAACACGTACTGGCAGCAGTGTTCCTCTACACGTACTGGCAGCAGTGTTCCTCTACACGTACTGGCAGCAGTGTTCCTCTACACGTACTGGCAGAAGTGTTCCTCTACACGTACTGGCAGCAGTGTTCCTCTACACGTACTGGCAGAAGTGTTCCTCTACACGTACTGGCAGCAGTGTTCCTCTACACGTACTGGCAGCAGTGTCCCTCTGATCATTGAGTGCTATGGTTCAGCATCATAGAACTCCCGGTTTACATAAATGGGGGAAAGAATACATTTTTGGGGGCAATTGCGGCTTTAATCCAGGTTATTCCGACTGTAGCATTTTTATTTCTGCCTGTTGCTTTTCTCTCTTCCTCCTGTAAATTCACCTTTCTTCTCTTGCTTTTCTGCTTATTAGAGGAGTGGTTTAACCAAGGTGAGTCTGCAGATTCTTATGCTTTTTCCCCCCTTCATTCTTTCTGCCACCTCCACGTCTAGCAAAACCGCAGTTGCTCGGTTCTACCTGACACCCAGGTGCTTTGCGGAACAGGCCTTTTAAGGCACACGAGAGGAGATCATCTGTGTTCTCATTGATGCACAGAAATCCAGATATATTGATTAACGCACACAGAGGCACTGTGTAGTATTTAACACAAATGGGGAGACGGGGTTTCAGATGCAGCTAATGTAACTGATGGGGGGAGAAATGCACTATAATAATATAATCAAGGATTTCAGATACATAGCGTCCAATACAAATATACAACCATATGTTTTCACTGGTACTATTGATTAACTTCATCCTAGGGGAATAAATGATGCTGCGTATTAGTATCAATCAAAAAGATGTGAATAATGAAAACTCTGGGTAAACCCCCCCCCCAATATAATCCAAATTATGTTATTAAACTCATACTGTCTGTGCTCTTAATAGGTTTTCATATTGCCTCAGATTTTAATAGCTTTGCTAAAGCACGAGTCATAGAACTCTAGCTCACTGCGACAGTCTATTCACGGCTAGTAATTACTTGTGTGGCTAATTCAGTACTGCAAAATGTTGAACACCACATTATTCCCTTATTTGTGTCTAACTCTACAGCTTGATTATATGATGCCCACCAAATTCCTTCTTATAACTTGTTCCCGAGGGTCTGCACTGAGCTGCACATCTCTGACACTGAATGGGGTTATACTTGGAAATGAATGAATAACATGCGGCAACAGAAAGGTGCAAAAGGGACTGTCGAAATTGAGCGGATTTAAATGTAATCTGTTAATACAGTGTGTAAATCCCTTCTGGGTTTGTCTGCATTGATCTCTTGCAACCCAATAAGTTCCAGCGTCTCCCTTTCAGGAAAGAAGAACGGTGACGCAGACAAGAACTTCGATACCCTCGACCTGCCCAAGCGATCAGAATCGGCGAAAGGTACAGTAGGATTTGTTCCTTGTGCCTAAGGCTGCGCTTATAGCGCCGGCGACTGTGACGTCAGGCTACGGTCGCTGGAAAAATCAAATAGAGATACTAATAAGCGCACGCGACGGTTTTGATGTGACTTCGCTGGCACTATAAGCGCAGCCTATGGCCGCCATGCCTATGGCTGCGCTTATAGTGACGGTGATGCAACGTCGGCCGAAAACAAATGCATTGTCGCCGCCACGTTCGCTTATACTGAGCGCGACGGGGCAACGCGATTTTCGGAAGCCGGTAATATTTGATTTTTCAGGGTCTGTCACCTTATGTTACAGCCCCTGAGTCAATCAATGCCCGAGTCGCCCGCGACGCCGCCGCAAAGCGAAATACAACTTTCGCTAGCGATGACGGGTGCCGTCGGGGGCACTATAGGCTTGGCCTAAGGCTTGAGCACCGCGGGATGACCCAAAGAATTGATTGAAATGTTGCTTTTTGGACGCCGATTGTGATTCCCAACCCCATGGGCGCTGGTGGTTTCCAGCTTGTTTCTCTTTCAGGAAAAAAACACGTCTCAGAATATGTTGACTGACGTTTTGGGAATCCCCAAAGCGTCTTCTAACTGGAAGGTTTGGGTTGGCACATGTTCTGGATTTCTGTCTACTGCCTGTATCTTCCAGGGATTTGTCAGTAGAGTTCACATTCCACATCCTCTTGTTGACTCTGTTACTGCCGGAAGAGCCTGTAAATGTAGCGAATGGATTCATGTTTCATTTATAACCTCATGCATTTGTTTATAAAAGCCTGCACGTCTATAACGATGTCTAATATTTCATTTTAATTGGAGTTTTCGTTGGGTGTTTGGGCCAAAGTATTATAGTCGTGCATACCGCGCCATGGTAAATCCAGATCAGGAAAAGTCCTAACTTCTATTTTGATTTCTATTTACATTTCTATTTACCATGTCCTCTGAGCTGAATGCCCCCCGCTTTTCTTTAAAAATAAAATAAAAACCTAATGAAAGCAACGATCCAAAATATTTACTTGTTTTAAGTGCCAGTAAAAAAAAAAGTTAAATCATAGATGGTGACGAGGGTCAAAAGTTGTAGTCGACTCTGATAGCATTGTGGGAGTCTGTTGGCAGCCATATTGATTTCCCATAAGGCACCAAAAACGCCAGAATATAAAGTTAAAGATCTCCCCAACTGGAAGGTCCCAGCCCCTCCAGCACTCACCATCACGGGACCACTGCTGACTGAAGAGGTGGCGTCCTCCTATTCCACTTGGTGATGGATCATGTGGCGCAGAACATGATCTCCCCTAGATGAACTAGCAGGATTATTATACCGTAGCTACTATGTCATGGGGGCCCCTGGAAGGCCAGACCTCATGGCGTAGTAGCTACATCTTAAGGGCACCCCATGGGATAGATTAGACTTTAGCACCTGCTTGATTTGGGATTACATTGGGGTGGTGGGCAAATTTATCATACTTTGTCCACAATGTGTAACGAATACCCAGCTTTAAAGGAAGTCATGGCAAAGGTTAAAGATGTGTGCCACCCCCCTCCCGCCCCTCCTTACCTTGACTCCGGCGTTCTGAAGTCACTGTTGCCATGGCAACGTGACGTCACGTGATACAGTAAACATCTGAGCCAAGGTGAGCTAGAGTTGCAGAGGCCTTCGCCGCTTCCCCCGACATTTAATTTAAATGCCTTCGGGAAAAGCGTGGGGCCTCTGTAACCCCCGCGCCCCGCAGAGAATCTCGCGCCCCCCACTTTGTGCACCCCTGCCATAACACATGGAACAAATCTGAGGCTACCGATGCTTTACCAAGGAATGTCTTCAGGCAGCGAAGGGGTTAACATACCCCATAAGCACCCTACAAATAAAATACAAAAAGCATAACATTTAAAATGCGCAAATATTAAGCCATCTGGAGCCCAAGTGGCCAGCTGGACTTGGGTTGGCTACTTAGGGGGTCATTCTATATCTTTTGAAGTGGTTATTAAGGCCGTAGACCAATGTGGATTTTCGTCCAGAAACTGCCTGATTTGGCTGCTTCAGCAGATCTAGAATAAGCCACCAAGACGTTAATATAGTAATGTTTTGATCACTTATTCTAGGTTGGCTATTATCTTGCCTAGGCCTATGGGGACCATTATTAACATAGACAAGATAGGCCTAACGCCAGCCTGGGGTAGGTGATAACGCAAATCTTTATCTGTTGGCGGTAGCCCAATATGTCTGTGAATAGTATCTTAATGAGGACATTTGCATTAATAACCAATTTCCCTTAAATTTAACAAATCCCATCGGTACAAACTTGTGTTGCTTTATGCGAAGACAGAGAATTACCTCATTTAAAAAAAAAAAAGTAGATATATAGATAGATATATATTTTACAACACAATTTCAGCCTTCATCTGCGTTTAGTGAATCAAGGCTTTTAAGCAGCAGTTCAAGCTGCTGGGTTTGTTTTTGTTTTTTGGACATTTAATTTCCCCCCCCCCCCCCCCTTTTTTAATATGTGCATCAATACAATCCACGCAATAAGTCATTGGCTAAGTTGCTGATCGATCCGTTCTTCATTGATCGGCGAAGGTTTGGACCGGGGGTTCACTAAATGCAGAATACTCAGCAGCCAGTCAGTGGAACACATTTGTATATTAATATGACAAAGTTCTGTGGGGAAGATCATGTGACCAGGCAGTCACTAGATACAATTGGTGCACTGCGAGAGAGAGGGCAGGGCTCAAAAAGGGCTGTGCTAGAGCCTGTTTCACAAGAGGTAGGGGATGTGACTCTGTAAATGGTTGCTAAAGAAACAAAAAATGCTTGTTACATTATAATACATTAAAAATGTAATTTAGAATTGTTTAAAAATTAAATGCTACAAGTATTTTCTCATAGTACAGAACTGATTTATTTAAAAAAAAAAAAAACACGTAGGATATTGCTTGGTCTTCTGCTGCGTTGGGCTTCTGAGGTTTCAGGAAGAAGGTTGCCCAGCTTTTTGAGAGGTGACTTGTAAGGTCTCTCTCATATCCTTGTGGCTTAAGCATCGAGGGTACCAAGAGTTAGTCTGACGGATGCAATGCCATTATCTGAACCTTTCTGATGGTAAGAGGTGCACTTTCATCCTCAACATTGTGCACCCAGATTCGCTAGTGTTTGTTTCTCATTTCCTTTCGTATCCTGCCTGCGTCCCTCTTCTTTGATATATATCAGTACTCTGTGCACCGTACACACTGTTATCGATCCGCCTCCATGTACACAGCAAGTGTTGGCTTGACCTTCGCGTCCCTAATATTGATTCTATCTGAGGCTAAGAGGAAGAAGAGACCAGTCTGTGTAACACGGCATACACAGAGACCATTTGTATCACAGCATCGTTTTATGGTTTATAGGTAACCCTGAGAATTCAGAGGCGCCTCCGCGTGAGGACCGATCCTGCAGGCACAGCCCGAAGCTGTTAATATTCCTCACCTTTCACAGTCATAACCACTGCAGACAGGATAAGCTCCTATGCTTGGCTCTATCCGTTGGCACAAAGCTTTGTAGCTGTGCCACATCAAAGACGCGCGTCTTACTCGTGAGGCGATAGGAGTTTAGCCAGAATATATACCGAACTGTGATTACCTCCGTTTACCCCGACACATTACATGGGGCTGGCAGTTTTTAGAGCCTTACCCTGCTGCAACAAAGGAGGTTCTGCCTTCAAACTTCCTTTACAAACTGGGCTCGGAGCTCTAATTATTGATTTCATTCAGTCTTTGAAATATAAACGGATGATTGCTAAAAAAAAAAATGAAAACACACGTTTTACTTTTCTATGTATTTACCTGCGTTCTGCTTTTTTAATGGATGCAAATACTTTTTTTTATAGTGGTTTATCGACAACCTTTTTATTGTAGATTTCAGGTGGATTTTTTTATGCTTTGTAAAAAATAAATAAAACTACGCATGTATAAACCAGGCCCCTGCTTTTCTGTAACTATGGAGGACCCTTTTTACATTAGAGCAGGGTTTCTCAACTCCAGTCCTCAAGGGCCACCAACAGATCAGGTTTTCAGACTATTCCCTGCTTCAGCACAGGTGGTGCAGTCATTGATTGAACCACCGGTGCTGAAGCAGGGATATCCTGAAACCCTGCCCTTTTGGTGGCCCTTGAGAACTGGAGTTGAGAAACCCCTGCACTAGAGACCCCTTTACTTGCCAAATACTGTATTAAGTTAAGGGACTTGATTGTGAGTTGTGTTTTTTGTTGAGGTGTACAATGCAGTGTCACAGGAAACCGAGGCTGCGAACGCAGCGTTGGAATTGCAGAGGGACTGCCCCACAGGCAGTTGGTACACAAGGGCGAGTGATGGGGCGGGGTGTAATGCGTGAAGACATCGAGAGAGTGCGTTCCCCTCTAATAAGCTCTTGTAGTCCGGGGTGACTCCGGGCATCATTACCAGTTCTGAACGTACTCCCTGAGTGACAGCCCTGTCTTCCTGCTGCCTCCTCTCCGCCATTCCGATGAGATCCCAGAGCCTCCCTCTCCTGCAAGTCCTTCACCACATTAAAACGCAGACGAGACTTTAATGATCAAAGACATTTTCAATCCGAGCCGGCACAATCTCTGTCCGTTTCAAATCTACCAGCCACGGGTTGGTCTTTTTTTCTAAGCTACTTTTTAACCTCTTCCTTTGACGTGACATCTGAAAATGATCAGAGGACATTGCGCCACTACAATGAAAGGGGGGCGTTTCCACCACGGAACCGACCTTCCTTAAAAACGACCGTGCAGCAATGTGGAAATATATTGCTTATAACTGCATCCATCCTGATTTTCTAACGCTTCTTGGAGGAACACCAAAAAACATGATTGGGGCTCTTCAAAATGTATCGGAAATGTGGCCTCCCCCACCCCAGAAATCCAGCTTGACCTCCAAACTATGGATGTATATCTTTATATAGCGCTGTCCATGTACATAGCAGTTATACATGTGACATTAGTATTATAACACACCGTGAGAATAAGTGCTGCAGACCTAAAGTAGTTCCTGCCCCAAAGAGCTTACAATCTAAGTGGTAAGTAGGGACAACTTGCAGAGAGCATATTAGGGTGATCTGGTAAGTGCATCTGCAAGGCGTTGAGGCGCAAGCCATATGAGATGTATAGTATTGGCAACACTGAATAAACATTTCAGACATATGAAAGCTCTATAGATTTATTTTTTTTACCTTCCGCATCCCCTGAAATACATCAAAAGTGATTCACTATTACTAATATTGGTCATCCATCCAGACATGCATTGATCATTATTTTTTTTGTTTGTGTTTTTTAAATCCAAGCAGATCTTCATACACTTTGTGGTTCAATGAAATATCGATGCCACGTTGCTAAGAATAGACCTGTTCTTTTTTGCTTTAATTAAAAGCGGATTCCCTTCTTGGACCTTTTTGAACAGAGCTGCCAGTGCAACGGCCACTTAATTTGAGGATTTGTGTCCAGTCGTTCCTGTTCCCGAATGCATTTAGAGGACAGGAGAAGCCATGGATTAAGATCTGACAGAGTTGCGTGTAAGCCTCGGAGTGTTATTACTCATTCCGTGCTGAACGGCTTCGACCACAAGAATTTCCTTCTAAAAATAATCCCCAAATCACTGAGTGCTGGACGGGGCGGCAGGGATTCCAGAAATCCAGTGTTGCCTTTAATCTTTAGTTTGTATTAAATACCTTGCTGCTGCAAAATTAGCACCCCCCCCCCCCCCCCGTTTTTACAGCCTAGAACTCCTTCATGCTGTAGCTTTTTTAGAAGGAAACATGTGTTCCTGCAACATCATGAAGATAAAGTGCTCTCTACATAACCTCAATTAGTACAGATCCATCCATTGAACAGCTCGAATAAGTAAGTCAATGTCAGACCTGTTTACCCATCATTGCAATACTAGCCGGGCTATTTTTAATTATTTTTTTTAGTACTTTGGAGCATTAACTGAATAAATAAGTATAATAAATGAGAAGCGTGCACCCATTTTTTTCTTTTGGTGAAACGGGGAGATTTCTTTTGAACTTGCCTTTTTGTCTGTATTTTTTGTGGTGTAATGTTTTTTGCCGTGTAGAGAAATAGAAAATATTGAGGCTCTTAAAGTATCCCTTACGGAGACATGTCTCACTACAGCAAACCCATTTTTCTTGCTCCATTAATCAACTACGGCACTGGTTTCCAACTTTTTTTTTTTTTTTTTTGGTTAAGGAACCCTAAGTGAAATTCTGAGGAACCCCAACCTTCTCTAATAGCGCGTCTGATATCAGATGCATTGTACATTCTTCTGCATTTGATACAATGTTCGAATGACCAGAACATTGCAGGGAACCCTTTAGGGATGCCCGGGTAACCCAAGCGTTCCTAGGAACTCTGGTTGAAAAACACTGAGCTAAGGAGATCCATTTTTCCTGGGGTTCTGACTAGTTTTTGGAAAGAGGCACAAGTGAAGGCCTCTTCCGTTTTTAGTTCATTTAGTGCATAAGTTATGGGTAACCGAATACCTGAGGCCAGTAGTAACACGGAGTGCGTCGGGTAAGACTATCTCCATTCCCCCTTGGGTTTTTTGTCCATTCTGGGCTTAGATGATTAGATTCTGCAGGGCTGAAGAGTTTAATTTTGGTGTCGTTGGCACTCGCTCCTTTTGTGTTTGCTTTGGTAGTGAATTGCAGCTCGGTTTCCTTAAGGTTCAACAAGGAATCCGGCCGCTCCTCCTCTTACCGGGCACCTCATGACTGGAACAATCTACCAGAGACTCTCAAAACTGCCTCCAGTTTAAGTAATTTTTTTCTTTCAAACAATTTTATTAGGCATAGATACAACAGGTGATTTACATGTTCATTTCACAGCCTAATACATAAACATTTTAACTTTTTCCGGGGTAAAAAAAGGGCAAACTTGTTTGTCCTAGAAAGGGGGGGGTCCTCGAAGAGTGAGCACAGAGGGGAGGGGGGGGGGTGTTCACATCCTGGAGGCCACGTTCCTTGGTCCTTTGGTCGTAAGGGGCTGACGCTGGGAATCGGGGGGGCCTAGTTTGCTCCCTTAAGTTGTATCTACCGAAGCCCTCATCTCGCGAGGAGTGACCAGGTCTCCCATATTTTGTCAAATGCGATAAGTTTTTGCCAGTTTAAGTAATTTAAAGACTTCAGCTGCCTCCCATTTTAATCTGGTCTGTAATTGTTACATACGCCCATAATCATACATTATCTCTGTCCATGAAATGCCTGTAAATATGATGTATATCCTCTGTCCGCTTAATGCAACCATGTATTGCCATTATAACTCTGTTCCCGGGGCAGATGTGAAAACGAGAGGTAACTCCCACTGTATTATCCTGGTAGAACATTTTATAAATAAATCCTGCTAAGCATGTGGGTGGTCAGGAGACAGTCCCGCAAAGCAATGAAAATGTAACGGGCCGTTTACGTAGAAAGATTTACTGTACTTTTTGACGGGTTGTTTATATATCTTATAGACTAAGCATTTCATGAGGAGTCTGGTTTCAAGAGAGGCTCCTGAAAGGCCATAATGAAAACTAGTTGACCGTCTGAGAAACATGTACATTCTTCACCCTGCAAACTCCAAACTTCTGATTTGTATAAATTCACCCACAGAAACCTTTTATAATGCAACAACAACACTTGTATCTTCACCCTTCCTTTCATCTGAATACTTGGTATGTTCTACAACACTGGGCTTGGTGTCTGTTCCTCAGTATTATTGTGGATGTAAACTGGCGGACCTTATAATAACTTGGCTAATTCCCCATAGAGCCATTGAGGACAACTTGTTCAGAGTACAAAGTTCACCTTCCTCTTAAGGTATTCATAATTCATAGCAATGTCTGCTGATCTGTTGAACATTTTGAATGTTAGATGAGTGGTTGCCCAAGAACAGAGATTTCCCCAATGGGCCCTCCCTCCCCAGCATTGCTTTTACATTTCCACCCTTGCAATCTCCTCTCCTGGCTCTCGGTTTCCTCAATCTTGATCCTTTTCTGTGCCTGTCACTTGTGATTTATGGTTTATTGTAATGTACCGGCATATTCTATAGCACTGTGCAGCATGGAAGATAAGACACCAGGGAATGGAGAACCTTTTCTAATAAACATTGCATGGATCATGCAGAAGATTCTCTCTCCAACTGCCCCCCTTCCCCCCAACATATAGACCTGATCACTTGTATACTAGAGAGATTGGGGACACACATCAAAAAAGATCTAAAGAGCAGCCATGGAGCATGTTCCCAAGGCACAGGAGTGAGCTGCTCAGTGGGAATTTAAGGTGCTACCAGTCAGGAACTTGAACAAAACTTTGAGAAACCCGGCATACATAAATTGGCATTTATCACAACACTGCTTAACTGTGCTGTTCCACTTATAATACACCCCAATATATTTAATTCATCTCTCAATTAACTGAACCAGTGAAAAATCTTTTATTTTTGTACAGCTGCTGCAAGGGGTTATGTTAAATCTATACTGTAATTCAGAAAGTTTGTTTGTTAGTCCGGCTATACAAATCCACCCGCTTAATCCTAGAGCCGCCAAACTTGGCGTGCTATGTAATAGGTTCAAAAGGAAGAGTGTAGGTGGTGGTTTGGTATGTTTGGCCCATAGCTTGGTATATCAGATCTATATCCTATATATCATGTTTCTGTACGAATGTGCAGCTGGACAAGGTGTGCAATTCACGATGCTACTCACGTGGCAGATACATGGCCTACCAGGTACAAAACCCAGTGGCTGACTTGCTTAGAGTATTTGTGGATGGTAGATATAGGTGGTGGTGGGGGAGACAGCGTCCCAGGACCGCGAGGAAGAAGGAAAGGGGGATTGAGGGAGGACAAGAGCACAGGGTTCAGACAGGTTTGGGGGAGGGGGGAGGGAGAGGAAGTGGGGGGTCACATAGTTGTTGTGCTGCCAGAACTTCAAGAATTACCTTGAATTCTCCCTACTTTATACACCTCCGCCCGCCTCCTCCCTTGGGGCAACGCCGGGTAATTTCGCTAGTTTTCTATGATTAAGCCACATTGAGATTCTGGAAAACTACATTGAGATTCCTGACTGCAGCTTGTTCAGCAGTCTTTTGTCGCCTCCGCGTGAAAATGATCTGTTGCTTTAACACCTTTTTTATGTGATTGGAGGGAGCCCTCCTGCTTTAGACATTGGCTCTTATTCTATCGAGAGCCGCCGATCGGTCACACGGTAAGCCCCTTTGACGTCCATGGCCATTTGTACTGTATATAGTGGAGGATATGCGGCTCCTTGTGTGCTGCCAGCTCTGGGACCACGTTCCCTTCCTGAGGCCGCCCTGGCGCCCGAATCCTTCAGTTGCTTGAAACGGTTTCCGAGGAGAAAATTACAGCCTTGGCTCGGATTCTATTGGTCTTTTGGGTGGGGCAGTAAACTAAGAATTGCATGTTGGAGGTTGTAACTCACAACCTGGTAAGGCTGTTAAAACCCAATGCTCCACAGATGTTGAATCAAGCTGGCAGTATGGTTTTTACTACCACCAAGGGGAACCGAGGCATTCAGCCTTTGCATATTTTAGGCACAGAATGCGTTGCCTTGAAGTGGAAGCCTGACATCCTTTTGGAACACACACCTATTCCCCTTCCGGTGTCATTCTCCTGTCCCAGCTGCATTCCTTTCATTTACATAGATTCTCCATCCTTTTTACTTAGAACTCCAGTGTTTTTCCCCGTTTCATGTTGTAAATCTATTTATTTTTTCGATACGGTTAACCCTTTCATTACCATGCACGTCCATTTGTGCATAGTCCACTTTTTTTTTTTTTGCCTCCTGATTTGTAGACTAACCTTTCCCGTCCACTTTTCAGAAAGAGTCGTAGTTAATTTGGGAGGGAGCATAGTGGGCTTATGGAAGAGGCTGCCAGCAGGGGTGTTTTTAGGTGCGAACGCTGACATGTTTTAGATGACCCACAGTAATTGTCAGTCCATGCTTTTATTTCATGGGAACCTGTGTGTAGGATACTTAAAATCAGCACATAGAAAACGACAAGATGAGGGTTATAACGGCTTTTATTGGGAAAGTTCATTTTGACGTTGATTTAAACGTTCAAGTCTGGTACAAGGAGTAAACGCCATATCAAATAACAGCGTTGAAGGGGATAACATACCAATGGCTGGCGTTGCTGTGGAGTTGTTTTTCTTTCTATCTTTGGCCCATTAGTTGCTAAGCATGTGACACGATGCCATGAGCACTGCATGTGAAGCAGCACCATCATGTGACACCTCTAACACGCTTATCGCATGCTAGGAAGAAGTCAATCCTTTCAGACAGATCTCCGGGTTTGTTCTGATCGATTTTTTTCGACGTGTAGAAGGCACGCAGAACACGGACCTCCTTATTACACGTGATCAGTCCCAGAGAAGCCAGCACCCCCCCCGGGTGCAAACCCCGTTTAACAAAGCCCAGGTGAAATTCTGCTAACTAAACTGAACAAGCCGCTTTGCATTGTCTGAAGGTGACTGATGGGGTAACCATGACAACAGTGATTTTGGGCCCCTGCAGTGTGCTGTTGGTAAGAACCTTGCTCCCTGCAGGGCTGCTTCTGTGTTGAAGATTTCCTGCCTTCGCTTCACAATGCTAACGAAGTCCTTGTGCCTGCATCCACGTTGCAGATTCTCACCGCCATCCAGCGACAGCTGTGCGCCTCTCTCTCCTCATTGAGGCTGAGAGGCTGGAAGGACCGCTCCTTTTCATTTAATTTTAAAGTGATTGCCTGTCACTTAATGATCCCTGGAGGTGTGTGTGTGTGTGTGTGTGTCTCTGTGTGTGTGTCTCTGTGTGTGTGTCTCTGTGTGTGTGTGTGTCTCTGTGTGTGTGTGTCTCTGTGTGTGTGTGTCTCTGTGTGTGTGTGTGTGTGTGTGTGTGTGTGTGTCTCTGTGTGTGTGTGTGTGTGTCTCTGTGTGTGTGTGTGTGTGTGTGTGTGTGTGTGTGTGTGTGTGTGTGTGTCTCTGTGTCAACTTTTATAAAACCCCTAATGGCATTAACCAAATCATCCCACCCCCTCTTAACACTAGTGTTTCCCTGGACCTGCCAATACAGAGAACACCTACGGTTGCAATGATATTATTAATATACGCTGTATAGCATTTGGGGGTTTAACGAAAATCCTTTACTGAAGAGTTTATAATCCTATTTGTCAGCTGTGCTACAAGGGGATGGGCCCAAAATATTAAACCTCACGCTGCTGCTGGTCCTCTTGGTATTGGCACAATGATGCACCCTAATATGTGCCCCTAAAGAACGCCCCTCTGCTGCGTCCCTCCTGCCCATCACTCCCAGGAGACGGTCATTTCAGAACAGTTCTCATTATAACCGGGGATTCTAATGACTGTAAAACCCGGGTGATTATAGAGCAGCTCGCATCTAAAAATAGCCGTGCTTAGCTGGCCCAGTGTAGGAGAGGTAGAAGTGATCAGTAATGGGAGGCGTGTTTTACTGCAGAGATGCAGGGAGCTGCTAGGAAAGCTGCTCCTCGTGTCAGCAAGATCTTACAGGATACGCTTTATTTGGTCCAGTTTGAGATCATGAAAGGTCATTCACAGATTTATAAATGCCTCTTCACATCTGAACTATTTAGATTGTGTGTGGTGTGGTGTGTGTGTGTGGTGTGTGTGTGTGTGGGTCATTTAGAGAAGAAACGTTGGTTTCAGCAGCCAGAAATCCTAATACCGGCTCAATGAGTTTGGGAATTTGTGGGGGAGCGGCCACTTCAAAGGTTTTGGTTTTGTTGATTCCATTGTGCGCATTTAATAACTTGCTTTGTCTCTCCTGTGCAGCCAGTTGATATCGTTTCTTCACTTTCTTAGCCCCTACAAATAACCCATCTTTATACTACATTGAAAATAAATAACTAATTGCTATTGAATTGAACATATGTAATTGGATTTAAATGTATACTGGCAAAATAGGACATTTGCTTATTATTTAAATTGCATTTATTTTTGTTACTTAAACCTAATGCCTAACCATACATTAAAATCCTATCATTTACTGTCCCAGACACCCCCTGCAGGTTGGCCTTGGGTTCAGTCTCGGGTTACACTGTACTAGGAACCTATATATTTTAATAGATTATACACCCTGAGACACCAGCAACGCAGTATCCGTGTCAAGTTAGGGAGATATCGCAAATTAACCTGAACTCTTTGGGGTGGTTGGGGGAGGAGGGGGTGTTATATATCAAATTTTGACCACTCTTTCTGCGCCTCCCTTTTGTGACCTACAGCCCAAATCCTTGCGGGAAGAGGTTAACTTATTCCACGCTGGCTGTATTGTTAGCACGGTGCTTCCCCATGCAGGCTTGGATCCAGAAGTTACACGGCACACTGATCTCCTGGCCTGCGCTGTCTTCTCGCTTGTCTCCCAGCCCAGACAAATGACTCCCATTAGTGTCGGTGTAGTGTTGCTTTTGGCTCTCTGAAGCCTTCCTCCGTCCTCCTGTCCCTCGGAGCAGTTTTCTTCGCTCTATTAACTCCTTTTGGGATCTGGTTAGCTGGATTTGCAGTGTGAGCACAGTGACATGTTTTCTGCGGGAGGTTTGAATCCCACGTGGGAAGGACGAGCCCAATAAGACATTGAGATCCTATGTATGGGGTTCTGTGATGGGGCTGCTTGCAATGCTTTGTTGAGGTGTTGGAAGAAAGCTGGTTTCATGAGTTTCCTTGGCTGTGACCTTCACAAGACCCACACAAGCTCCTCTATTGCCCCCCTGTGGCAGCAAGGCTGTGTTGCACTACCTGCATGCAGAATAAAATGATTCCTGTTGCATTTGAAATCTGGGGGGGGATTATTCATTAAACTGCGATGGTGCCGGTCGGGTCACTATTGCTTGGAGTCTCCCATTGACCTAAATAGAAAGTTTCATGCAATAGTCGCCCAATCAGCACTATTGGAATTTAATGAAGAATAACTCCTTCAATTTCCAAATCTGCATTCTTTCCAAAATCTCCTGTTTTTTTTTATTTGGCTTTGGTAAATTTGAGCTGTCTGCCTGTTACCATATATGTGATTTTTATATACGCGTGTGTGTATAAATATATACACTATATATGCTTTTCTGCAAATCGGTCTCTTCTGTGGCTGACCTTAAAAATTCATATTTTTACTATAGTTTATTTTTAATTTTTTTTCCCCCATGTGCAGGTTTCGAACTTCTGTACCAACCGGAGGTGGTCCGCCTATATCTGTCCATCCTGACGGAGAGCCAAAACTACAACACATTGGAGGCTGCGGCAGGGGCCCTGCAGAACCTCAGTGCTGGCAACTGGACTGTAAGTGAGGGAACTGCCTGGCATTAGATCAACCGTTTCAAACTGTGGTCTCCAAAGCCATCCCAATGTCCTTCCATTGAGCGCTCTTGCAGTATGGTATGAATAGGTTATAGTTATACACATACATATATGGAGGCTGAGCACGAAGAGGAAGTGCTCCTATCTTGTTCCACCAAATGTTGATAATTCATGTGGTCTACACCAGTGGCGCTCAACTCCACTACTCAAGACTCCCCAACAGGGGCTGGTTTTAAGGATATCCCTGCTGTAGCACAAGTGGCTCAAACAGTCCCAGCTTCAGCACAGGTGGTGCAGTCTTCGACTGAGGCACCTATCCTGGACCTCGGATGTCCTCAACACCTGACCTGTTGGGGGGACTTGAGGACTGGAGTTGAGATCCCCTGGTCTACACTATGGAAACGTCTATGAATCTCTGCTTGTGTGACCCACTTCTGCAGTGATCCCTTTACTTCTTCAGGAGCCAACATTGTGGGCCCTTTAATACTAAAGTGGTTGGCTATGAATGTCCCCGTGGCTAAAGTTGTAGTCATTGCATATTTTTGCTGCAGGTTCTCAGTGTCTCTTTCTGACTGGAAATCTGTTCTCTTCCTCTGCCCTTCAGTGGTCCACCTATATCCGTGCCACGGTGCGGAAGGAGAGGGGGCTGCCCGTGCTCGTGGAACTGCTCCAGTCTGACTCCGACAAAGTGGTCCGAGCCGTGGCCATCGCGTTGAGGAACCTTTCGATGGATCGGCGCAACAAGGACCTGATAGGTCAGTCCCTTCCTGTGACCAACATGTATGGAGCCCGCAGGATGTGCAGTGTTGTATCTGGCAATTTCACAGGCATGATGAGCACCTGGCTCAAGAGCTTGCAATCCATTGTTTGTGTCCATTGCACAGTAGGCTTAACCCCTTCCTTTCCTGATTCCAGGGAAGAGTTAAAATAACTTGCACTGGGAAGCCGCTCTTTAACACCCATTATTACTGAATCACCCTTCTTTCCGGGCCCATTTATTACTGTATTGGTTACAGACTGTGCCATTACACCGGGTGTAGCCATTGGATTAATTACTTGCTCGAAGGTCTCGCTGAGGTTTGAGTGTCACAAAAGGTGACACAAAACCCCCATGATCTGAGTGTTGACTCCTCTCTCTCTCCAGGTAACTATGCCATGGGACAGCTGGTGCGTAACTTACCCGGTGGTCAGCAACGTCCAGCCAAGAACCTGGAGGAAGACACTGTTGTTGCCGTGCTAAACACAATCCACGAAATCATCACAGACAGCTGTGAGAATGCCCGCTCGCTGATCCAGACGCAGGGCATAGAGAAGCTCATCACCATAAACAAGTCCAGGTACCTTTAGTAGCTGAATAAAAAGATGGTCCATCCGGCCAACCGAGACTATACTTCACTATACAGTGAAGAACGGGCATGTTAAGGCCTGTAAGAAAATAAAAATCACCAGGCGCTAATGTGAGTGTTTCAGATGAGAGGAAATAATACAGTATAGTGAATGCAAAATATAGAATGAAATGATATACAACCAGTGTCAGTTTGCAGCTCGACCTTCAGTGGATCTTCCTTCTAGATCCTTATATAGTTGCAGTGTCCCAGAGTCAGGGAGCGCAAACACCAGGATGGACATATAGGGAGAAAAAACAATAACACAAATGATAGTGCAATCCTGTATGGTAAGGAAATCATGCAACTGGGAATGGGGGCATACACAGTGGATAAAACAGATGTGTACAGGGAGCATACACAGTGGTTGAAATCAAGAGTAGCCACACAGGTGTAAAAAATGGCAAAAAAGGTTTAGTTGATGGACATCAGGAGGCACACAGATGCAGTGGGAACTTACAATCAAGCCCCAGAATTCAGGCAATGGAAACGGACACAGACTAAGCTCTATTTCCATTGCCTGAATTCTGGGGCTTGATTGTAAGTTCCCACTGCATCTGTGTGCCTCCTGATGTCCATCAACTAAACCTTTTTTTGCCATTTTTTACACCTGTGTGGCTACTCTTGATTTCAACCACTGTGTATGCTCCCTGTACACATCTGTTTTATCCACTGTGTATGCCCCCATTTCCAGTTGCATGATTTCCTTACCATACAGGATTGCACTATCATTTGTGTTATTGTTTTTTCTCCCTATATGTCCATCCTGGTGTCTGCGCTCCCTGACTCTTGGACAATGTTAAGTCATGTGAAAGATGCAGAACATTCTCGTATCCAACATAGTATTTAAACAATTAGTGTGGTTTATTTTAACGAATAACGTCCCAACATTGTTACTTCTCTCTCCTACGTAAAGCGCATCCCTTTCATCCAGTACCCCTGTCATTCCACATCTCGTGGCAGTGTTAGGAGTGCTTCCGTGGAAATAGTACAGCTATTCACAGCTCAATCATGCTGCTGCCATAGGGACCAGGAACACATTGGTTAGCAGTCCCTTGTAATCACATTCTTCAGGGAAGGTTATCCGTCCCACCCCATATAATATGTCCTTTTGAGTGTCTGAACGTATCACGAGCGTCAAGAGGCTATTAACCCCTTGCCATCCATTCCAGCCAGTCCACGAGGGAGGTGAAAGCCGCATCCCATGTTCTGCAGATGGTTTGGAGTTACAAAGAGCTCCGGAGCACACTCCAGAAGGAAGGGTGGAACAAGACCCACTTTCAGGTAGAACTGGGCAGAGGGAAGATGGCACACAGGGAGCTTCATTATACTGGTGTTAAAGGGCTGATCCTCTGTCTGCCCTGCCTGGGTGTGGGGGGGGGGGTGGGTGTGTGTGTGGTTGGTGTGGGTGTGTGTGTGTTTATACCTGTACCTTTTTATCTCCTTTTATACTTTTCTTTGCCTTTCTCCACTGGGATCAGAGTTTTTCCTTTTACAAAAGATGATTTGGCGGCTCAATTTCCCTCGGTTTCTCCCAACACTTTAAGCACAGATAAAGCTATACTCCAGAGCAGGGGGCGGACACTTTTTTCCCCTCTGCGCCCCCCTGTCTGTTCACGCTCCCCCCACCCCCCACCTTCTTACCTTGCCTCCGATGTTCTGGCGTCATGTGCCGTCCCGTGGCCCGGAGACACGGTAAGGGAACTTACAGAGGCCTTGTGCGTGATCCCTGGCATTTAATTTAAAATGCTTTGGGGAAGCGCGTGTGGCCTCTGTAAGCGCCATGCCCCCCCAATTTGTGCACCTCTAAAGCAGAGGTGGCAAACTCCAGTCCTCACGGGCCACCAACCGATCAGGTTTTCAGGATATCCCTGCTTCAGCACAGATGGCTCAGTCATAATGACGGAGTCACTGTTTGAGCCACCTGTGCTGAAGCAGGGATATCCTGAAAACCTGACCTGTTGGTGGCCCGTAAGGACTGGAGTTGGCCACCCCTGCTTTAGACCATCTGCACAACCCACGCAGATTCCACACATCTGTCAAACATCATGCACTGATGAACCCACAGACCGCAAGGCTGCGTGTTGGATGTACAGCGCCAGCAGCCCACTTGGGGTTGGCAACTGCCACAAAACCAACATCCGTCTGTTTCACTCATTCTGCATCAGGTTATTTGTGAGCATCCATCTGCCCCTTTCACATGTAAATGCCCTGGCCCCCACATCACCATGGTACGGTTAGCATGTTACATGTGGGCTTTTCCACTTCCATGTTTGCAGTCTGCTGTATCAACGCTGCCAAAAGGATCCAAAGGCAATGGGAAATCTGGGTTTGACGACAGCACCCTCCCACTGGTGGATAAAACTCAAGGTGAGAGACACAGCTGGGAGTCTGTATGGGAAGCCAACCAGAGCCATGTTAAATCCTTTGTATACACATGCTTAAGCACTCCCAAGCACTGTGTGAAGCCCAAAACCTCAGGTCCACATGGATCCGAATGGCACAATGGCTCTTCCTGTGTCTACCTTGATTGACTATTACAGAAATACTTGGCTTAATCACCTAAGGGAAAATAAGGTTGTTGGCGGTCTCTTCCCAACAGTACACACATTTCTAGAATACTGAAATGCATTGTTCTTGGAGACACGATAACATTCTTACAATGCACCTTAGACAGAGGCAGAGTGATGTCTGCTCATTATCCTCACAGCCTTGAGGGATCTCCAAAGGCTTTCCAAACACAAGTCAGGAATGAAAATCCTGCAACCTTCATCACTGCCAGGCCCAGGATTAAACATTTAGCAGCTTCTTGTTTTAAGAAGAACTACTACCAGCTTGCACGTTTGCCTTCTGCAGTGGTGGCCGCTAACTGGATCTCTCGTGTGTTTCAGCAAACAAGAAGTCTGCAAGCCGGGACATGATTCCGATGGGGGAACTCGGGCCTGGTAAGCAATGGCTAGAACCTTCCTCTGAAAGAAGCCGCAGATCCCTCTTCCAAGAGGTCCCATGAAACTGTGACTCTCGCCTCTCCCTACATCTATCTTTGTAAAACCTTCCCCAACTGTGAAGTCTTCTGTGACACACATCTCCTAATGACTTTGTGTAGTTTGCATCTTAAGCCAAATCTTTTATTGATTTATTTCGAAGGTGAAGGGAGGCTCTGTAATTTGTAATGTAACCTCTCTGCCCCTCATCGCTGAAATATTTGATTGTGTTCACTTCTAACAATTCCAGTTAGTTATATACAGTATATTATTATTTTTATTTTTTTATTGTCCCTTTATGTTAAATGCAGTATCTATTGCAGTGCATTCTTAAACTCTGCATTGCTGTAGTGAGCGAGTTTAAAAGGAGTCGGTGCTTCTTGTGTTGTCTCGATTTGTAAGCTCTGCTGTCTGCCGGGCCGAAGACTCACTTTTACCATTCACAGATGGATATTCCACCATTGATCATCGGGACAAGGAACGCAAATACAGATCCAATGAGAACATGGGGGATGTGTCGGAGAAGGAGCCCTTGAAGGTACATTTTTGTGTATGTGTTGGTAATATGAGGGGTGTGTGAGTGAACTTAAATGGTGTGTGGGCATGATTGTGCATCGGGTTGTACTGGAGGGACTAGTTTCCAAGAACATGCTGCAAGTATTGTCCTCGTGATCTCCGCGTCTAGTAAAGGTAGCAACCCTTCACCCTTCAGTTTCATTGCTTTACCTTACTCTGTTTGGTCCCAGTGGCAGTGAATACTTTTTCTACTGAGAGAACGTAGCCACAAAAAAAAACTTTTTGGTCCTTGAATATTTACATGCAATAGCCAACACTTTGTAACCAACTCCAAGCTCCACAAGAGAAGTCCTTGTTGGGGGGCGGCCGGCTCTCCTTGCTAATTGCCATTGGTTAGAGGACAGATGAAGCACAAAATCGGTGTGCGTGTCAGACCCAGCAAGGACCTGTGGTTTGGGGGCTATTGTCTGTTTTTCTTTAGGGAGGAGCAGCTGAAGGTGTAGAGGGACACTTGTTCACATCATACTGTTCTGCACTTTCTATTTCACAGGAGGAATATTCTTTAGGAAATGCTGCTTTGAACTTTTCTCTAACCCATGAGAGATGTCGCTCCCTCTGTGTGTCCTGTGTGTTTGTTGTGTTGCTCTGCTAACCTCTAACTGTATGAACTAATGCCTGCTCCTCCTGGCGAGCCTCTGCTGCTCTCACACCTCTCCTGTGTCCTTGCATTAATCTCTGTTTTGCTCTCTCCTTTCCTGCTGCCGCTGCAGAATGACACAAATAAGAAACTCATAACCCGGAGCAACAGGCCTTCTGTGAATCTGGTGGATGCACGTGACCCTAAACCGCAGCCTGTTGACTCCTGGGTGTAATTTTTGCATGCATGGTAGGTCTTTCTAGTGACTCTGGGATCTTGGCAGTTTCACCGATTTGCTGCTGGAGAGGCAATGCAACAATGACACCTCTAGCAGTAAAAAGGGTTATTACCCAGTGGGTGCCTGGCCAGTCTGCCCCTTACCTCTCTAGCAGCAAAGGGGAGCCAATTCTGGTGTCCAAATGCCTTGAAATTTGCACTATAATCTGAGTGCCGCCTCCTTCTCACCCTGTTTTTTATGCTGATAATCGCCTCTTTGTAGAGCTGTAGCGGCTGGGATCGCCCCCGTTAACGCATTACGCAATGCAGACAATAACTCCAAACTGAGCCATTCTCTGCGCTTGCTAACACATTAACAGGAAGTCTGCAAAACAGCCAACACAAATCCCACGTGTGAGCCCACCCACACGTCTCGGACAGGTCTGCAGCCCTGCCTTTCCCCATTATCTCCCAGCATGCGGTGCTTCCCCTGCAGCCAGGGATTCTGGGAAATTACAGGGAAAAATACCTGCTTTGCCCACTAGGTGTCCCATGGTCATATTATGGCCTCACAGCTTGCGTTCCAGTGAGTGGTGTCGTGTATGCACAACTACGTAGCTGCACCGACCACACACAGGCACCATTCACAAAAACCTTGCGTGCTCTGTTGACGGTACCCACAGCGCCACCTAGTGATGACACCGTTTGTTCTCGTACATTGCTCCACTAACGCGACACCAGCCTGTGCGTGAGATTTGCACAAATGTGCACCATGAATGTTGGCCCCTGGCCCCCACCCCCCGCATGAACGGTGCAATAACAGCTGCTACATCTCTACTTCCCTAACCTGCTTGGGATCTTCGTTTCAATTCTCAAGCTCCTTTTTATCTAAATGAGGGGTGCACAACTCCAGTCCTCATGGACCACCAGCAGGCCAGGTGTTAAGGCTATCCCTGCTTCAGCACAGGTGGCTCAATCAGTGGCTCAGTTATTTTGATTGAATATTTTGAAGCAGGGATATCCTTAAAACCTGGCCTGCTGGTGGCCCGTGAGGACTGGAGTTGTGCACCCCTGGTCTTGGTCTTTAAATTCCCCTATTTCATCTCGATGCTACATTGTAAGGTGAGAACCCCCCGTGCAGGGAATGAGGATTTCCTGCCCTGGTTCTGCTGCTGTTGTCTGGGTTTGGATGCTGCGTTTTGCTTACACACGGTGGCCCGGTTAGCGTCTTTTCATTTATTTTTCCTCGGTTGTAGATTGAGAGCAGCGGGATCCCTTCTCTTGGAGAAGTTACCCAGTGACACTCGGGACTGAGACCTTCCTCTTTCTTGCCTCCTGTATTTAATGACTGTCCCACCCCATTAACCGCAGGCCCCAACGTCGGCCTCTTTACGGTCATAAAGTTCCAGAGCAAATAGTGTATGGGGGTCATGTTGGGCTCTACCACTGTTCATCCTACCCTTTCCCCCAATCATGGCAAAGGAAACACGGATGGTTATTTTGTTAGTTTATTTTGTTGTTGTTTTTTGTTCCCCTGCCCCCTCTCGTTCCCTCGTGCCCCTGTTCCCTCGTGCCCCTGTTCCCTCGTGCCCCTGCCCCTGTTCCCTCGTGCCCCTGCCCCTGTTCCCTCGTGCCCCTGCCCCTGTTCCCTCGTGCCCCTGCCCCTGTTCCCTCGTGCCCCTGCCCCTGTTCCCTCGTGCCCCTGCCCCTGTTCCCTCGTGCCCCTGTCCCTGTTCCCTCGTGCCCCTGCCCCTGTTCCCTCGTGCCCCTGCCCCTGTTCCCTCGTGCCCCTGCCCCTGTTCCCTCGTGCCCCTGCCCCTGTTCCCTCGTGCCCCTGCCCCTGTTCCCTCGTGCCCCCGTTCCCTCGGGCCCCTGCCCCTGTTCCCTCGGGCCCCTGTTCCCTCGTGCCCCTGCCCCTGTTCCCTCGTGCCCCTGCCCCTGTTCCCTCGTGCCCCTGTTTCCTCGTGCCCCTGCCCCTGTTCCCTCGTGCCCCTGCCCCTGTTCCCTCGTGCCCCTGCCCCTGTTCCCTCGTGCCCCTGCCCCTGTTCCCTCGTGCCCCTGCCCCTGTTCCCTTGTGCCCCTGTTCCCTCGTGCCCATGCCCCTAGTCCCTCGTGCCCCTGCCCCTGTTCCCTCGTGCCCCTGTTCCCTCGTGCCCCTGCCCCTGTTCCCTCGTGCCCCTGCCCCTGTTCCCTCGTGCCCCTGTTCCCTTGTGCCCCTGCCCCTGTTCCCTCGTGCCCATGCCCCTGTTCCCTCGTGCCCATGCCCCTGTTCCCTCGTGCCCCTGCCCCTGTTCCCTCGTGCCCCTGCCCCTGTTCCCTCGTGCCCCTGTTCCCTCGTGCCCCTGCCCCTGTTCCCTCGTGCCCCTGTTCCTGTTCCCTCGTGCCCCTGTTCCTGTTCCCTCGTGCCCCTGTTCCTGTTTCCTAGTGCCCCTGCCCCTGTTTCCTGGTGCCCCTGCCCCTGTTTCCTGGTGCCCCTGTTCCTGTTTCCTGGTGCCCCTGTTCCTGTTTCCTCGTGCCCCTGTTCCTGTTTCCTCGTGCCCCTGTTCCTGTTTCCTCGTGCCCCTGTTCCTGTTTCCTCGTGCCCCTGTTCCTGTTTCCTCGTGCCCCTGTTCCTGTTTCCTCGTGCCCCTGTTCCTGTTTCCTCGTGTTCCTGTTCCCTCGTGCCCCTGTTCCTGTTCCCTCGTGCCCCTGTTCCTGTTCCCTCGTGCCCCTGTTCCTGTTCCCTCGTGTTCCTGTTCCCTCGTGTTCCTGTTCCCTCCTGTTCCTGTTCCCTCGTGCCCCTGTTCCTGTTCCCTCGTGCCCCTGTTCCTGTTCCCTCGTGCCCCTGTTCCTGTTCCCTCGTGCCCCTGTTCCTGTTCCCTCGTGCCCCTGTTCCTGTTCCCTCGTGCCCCTGTTCCCTCGTGCCCCTGTTCCTGTTCCCTCGTGCCCCTGTTCCTGTTCCCTCGTGCCCCTGTTCCTGTTCCCTCGTGCCCCTGTTCCTGTTCCCTCGTGCCCCTGTTCCTGTTCCCTCGTGCCCCTGTTCCTGTTCCCTCGTGCCCCTGTTCCTGTTCCCTCGTGCCCCTGTTCCTGTTCCCTCGTGCCCCTGTTCCTGTTCCCTCGTGCCCCTGTTCCTGTTCCCTCGTGCCCCTGTTCCTGTTCCCTCGTGCCCCTGTTCCTGTTCCCTCGTGCCCCTGTTCCTGTTCCCTCGTGCCCCTGTTCCTGTTCCCTCGTGCCCCTGTTCCTGTTCCCTCGTGCCCCTGTTCCTGTTCCCTCGTGCCCCTGTTCCTGTTCCCTCGTGCCCCTGTTCCTGTTCCCTCGTGCCCCTGTTCCTGTTCCCTCGTGCCCCTGTTCCTGTTCCCTCGTGCCCCTGTCCAACACCATCTCTCTCTCTCTCTCTCATCCCTACGCCCCTTTCTCCTACCTTATATCTGCTCTTCTCTTTGTATTACAGGGTTAAACTTCCAATAATTCTGTTTGGGGGAGACATTCCTTTTTATTTTAATTTTAATTTTTTATTTTATAAACCAAGAATCACAAATTTGAATACACATAGGAGGAGTCCTTACCCACCACTGCCATGATGTTTCCACGGGGAGGACCATTGAACCCCTTTTGGAAAAAGGGACAGGATGAAAAAATGCCACCTGCGGTGTCTGAGAACCAAACTACGTGATCATAGCCAAAAAACTGCGGTTGTTTAATTTTTCTTCTGAATTGACACTTTTTTTAGTACATAAATGTAAAGTATATATTCATAAATAACATTCTCTTGGAAGCAGCCTGCACCTCGCCCCCTGCTCCGAAACTCTCCCTGTACTGATGGAAACCTGGGATGGTGCAGATTTGGGGACAAGAAGGTGACGAGAAGGGAAACTTTTAATGGGATAATGTCCTGTGCGAGAAGACGATGCCACAACTTTTGGGTGCCAACAGGAAGAATTGTGAGCACTTTCCTGTTTTTTTTGGGGGGTGGGGGGGGGGTTTTTTTGTTCCTCTCCTTACTTTGAACTGTGAAAATCCGAATGAAGTTTTGTGGACTGAGGTACATTTAATTTCTTTTTTATTTTTTCTGCCAAGGAGTGATGGGATTTTATTGGGTTTGTGGTTTTTATTCCAAGAGAAGGAGAATAAAGAAAGTCTGGATTGGGAAAGTTGGCTATAAGTTGTGTAACTAAGCTCCTTTTCATGGTAGGTGGACCTGTGATGTAGAGCAACACTAAGCATTACTGGTCTCCATCAGGGATTGGGTTGGAATGTGATTCTCAACGCTTCAGAAGCCCAGCAGTAAAAACCCCAGGACTGCTTTTTGTCTTCTGACTATGAAATGTGTTGCGATGGACTGGAATTCTTTTGGTTCTTGTTCCTGGTTGAAGTGGGACTCTTAATCGGAGTGTGCATGCTGTAAACAGGAATGCAATTTCAGCTCATGTGTACAGCTGTCATTCTACCAATGTTCCCCCAGCCAACTCATTCATGTGGCGGAGCATACATAGAACTGGACCATCAGATCACTAATAACCTGAATAAACAGAGCCACCAGCAGGCTCTGAAGTCTGCAGCTATAGTAAGTTATCTGGTTGCAATGTGTGTGCAGACACTTGTGCTGTAGGATCATTTTGCCTTTAACTCGTGCTCTCTTCAGTTGCATTGTAAACGTTTCCAAGGAGTATCCACCTTCTGAAGCTTGCATTCTCCCTGGCTAGTTTTCCTTATTTCATACTGACCCGATCAGATAATCCGGGACCTTTTATCATGGAATCATTGCAGCAAAACTAACCTTTTTGATTAAAATAACAAATCACAGTTGCCATTGGATTTTAATGTAATTTCAGTAGGTGCTTAATGAAACTTGCTACAAAGGGAAATAGTTTGGGTTTTTATTTTTTGGGATGTGTGTTGGGGGGGACTGGGTTTTATATTACTCTTCGATGTTTCCATATATGCTGTGCTGGAGTGTGTGCGTGTGTGCTGGAGTGTGTGCGTGTGTGCCTGTGTAGAGCTTTTCTTGGGTATAAAAAAAAAATATCAATGGGAACAAACTCCTATCATCGCAAGGCACATTACATTTAAGCTGGGGTGGTCCTTGTTAGCCCCTTGACTTCCCCTGTGGGATTAGGTGGTCAAAGCAAATTGAAACCTCCTTATTTGAAGGTTTTGGGACCAATCACCATCCTTGGGCTATGTTGCTCGGCCTCTGGCAATCCGGGTAATGCATCAACTTCTCCATTCACAGGAATTCTGTGTGTGCTTAATAACCAAAATCTCCAGGTTTTCAAAAGCGCCACATAATAATAATAATAATTATTATTATTATTACCATGCAACTCCAACTCTAGCATGTTTGTTAACCTCTCCGGATTTGGGGTAATCAGGCCTCCCCCAACTATTGGGAAACAATTGACCGTTTCATTGCCACACACAGCTTCAGACTCTAGCTGAATCACTGGTACACCTCTTAGCTTTTTGCCTGAATAGAGCAGGTTGTCGTTTTCCTTATTTCCTGCGGGAGGAGCAGTTTGTGTACTTGTTTGTTCAACCCCGATTGGAAGGTTTGGTTGGCCTTCCGATTTAATGGCCCTGCAGTACAGATACTACTGGAACACACGGACCTGCTGCATGTGAAGTCTCAGGAACTGATTAAACCTTGGGCTGTGATTGGAGGTGGTAGGAGTATCGGACGAAAGCCATGCAAACCTATTTATCATCCCTGTAGTAAGAAACACTCTGCTCAGCATACCTGAGAAATTGGCCATTACTCTCATAACCATTAACACCATCAGTACTAGACCTAACTCCAGCAGCTTTTACAGCCTTAAGGTCCGGAAAGGAAAATGGTTTATACTGTAGAAAAACATCCACTTTAAGCCGATGTGTGGCCAAAAGACAAGACTGCCAGCAGTGGACCCTAATTTGCTCCCAGAAGTGTGTGTTTTTTTTTGTTGTTTTTTTTTGTTTTTTTTATTGCGCCCATCAAATAAGTACATTTGTTGTTCCTTTCACTATAATCACACATGATGTATCTAAAAAAACAGAATTGTTCTGCAAGAATACATTGTATATTCATAGATGGTGCTCTGTGTTTTGAAGATCACGACCATTATCCTGGACAGTCAGACGATGTATAAACTTGTATATATTGATTGTTTATTTGTTGTGTAAAATATAGATTTGCCAAAATAAGGTGATTAGTTTGCAGTGGGCAGACTAGTTTAACTGGGGGGGATTTGAAGAAGATAAACTGAAACCCTTCACCCCAGGGTTTTGCGTTCTTACTTTGTGGAAGAGCCGTCGCTGTGAGCAATTTCCGGTCTCTGTGTCCAGGAGGCGCCCAAAATACGGTTGTAGATTTCCTAATGTCTACCTGTGATCTACAACCAATCTTTGCTATCACACCTGGTGTCCATTCCTAAATCTGGGTCATGAACCCTGTAATGGTGCCACTCATGAGGGTAAACATGTATGCCAGTCATTGGCACTTCTTGCTGTTCTCATTCAAGAAGGGTGTCTGCATGTTGAAATTGTCTGTCATTTCTACTTTGGTACCAATACGTCACTGGTCTCTCTGGCACTGAATGGAGAAGCAATGAAGTCCTTTAGCAAAAACACGTTCGTTGCATTTTAGGCGTGTCATATGAATAATGGCTGCTTGTGCAATCCTTCATCATGAACACCCACATTTAAGCAGCGGTGATAACTGTGGGCCATGCTTGTTGGGATGAAGGTGGACAGGAGGAGTGAAGGAAGGGAGTAGCGGGTGTGAGGACCAATTTAAATGCGGCGGAGGGGATTCCGCCATCATTGCGTAGGAGCCCTTATGTTACATTTGCATTCAGGTCTTAACCAACAAGTTTACACTTAAGTGAATTTCAGAACAGACGTTCAATTACAGTTAGAAGAGAAGGTACTGGGGACTTTCAGCATGTGTTCAAGTCCTTCATCAAACGTTACATCACCAAGACACCGCTCTTTGCTTTTTGTTTGTGGCATCGAGTGCCTACTCTTACCCTCTTTAAAGCAGCAATCCCCTGGCCAATATTTATTTTTCTAGGGTACCTGAACCAGGTCGTCCCACCAAGTTAATCAGTGGTTTCCTGCTAGTGCCCAAGCGGCAGCCATTTTAATTTGTTGTAGTTTCTTTAAGAACCCTATGAATGTCCAGCCAATAGAAATACTAAACGTCTTCGCTTCCCCGCGGGAGCGCGCCCAGACCCCTGACCCGATACCATTTTGTGGCAGTAAAAATGAGCAGCGCGGACGTCTTTAAAATCTCGCTAACCGATACGTTGCGGTTCTTTGGCCAGGGAATGGGTTGGTTTTCACACAGGCCTACGGCAGTAATAAGGCACTAGATAGAAACCTTATTACACGTATCCATATAGTCTGTCTGCACTGCAGCCAAATTAAAACGCTGATGGTAAAAAGTGCTTCAGTACTAGATGGGCCAGCATGAAGTTCTCTCGATGTGGGACGCGTGTTCTCGGCAAAACCCCAGGACAGCTCTAGCTGTGGTTTTTGTTTTTGTGGGGGTTTGTTAAGGACATTTGCTGTATTTTTATCTAGTGTTTAAATGTTTTTATACTTTTTTCCATTTGTTTACTTTAGCGCGAGTTGTGTAGCTTTGTGGTGTACCTTCAGTGAGGGGACAGTCGCATCAATACTACAGGACCCTGCTCCGCACGATCCAGCTGAGGCCTGCTTTCCGGTTGTGTAGTTTGGGTGATTTTAGGCACTTCGTCCCAGCTCTGTTCTTTAGTCTGATTTTGTGTTTACTCCTGTTCAAACAAAGCCAAGCCCAGAAAACCACTGAGGGTACCCCAGCAGCAGACTTAGCTATTCAGTACCAGAGAGGCCAGTACCACATTGCCCTCTGTGGATCCTCTGGTACTGATTGGATTTTACAACTATGCTCTGTGTGTGAAAAATTAATAAATGTTTGTCTTGTTTTTGCATTCCTAGAACAGGCATCTTCGCCCCCTCTCCAAATACCCCCCCACCCACACGATCCCCACATGGCCTAAGCTGTAAATAATCCTTTTTTGTTCTGTTTATCAAGATCACATAAGCAAGAATATTTAACTCCTTCAGTGCCAGATGGAACAGCCAAGCATTGCTCTGGCAGCAAATAAAAGGTTATAAATAATCATTAAAAAAAAAGAAAAGCAAACTATAAACTTTGCTGGTAACTAGTCACTAACGTGTTTGTAGCGGTCATGTGCCTTAAAAGAAGAACTTTCATGATGGGTAAAAGAAACAGATTTGAAACTGCTGAAAAACAATGAGCAGTGTGTCTCTTTCCTTACGTTGTCTGGGTAAGTTATGTCCCTGGGATCTTAGACTAATATAATTATTCTTCAATTAACTGGTTTGAGTTGAAGATTAGGAGAAAAGATGGAGTTCCCTCCCCCCCTCCCCCTCCGCAAGTGATTATATGCGGAATGAAAGAACACGTTGCAGTAACATTGTATCATATGCTGATGTTTTACTAATCTGGATGGGTTGAATGCCTGTAACGTGCCAGGTGTGTAAAATGACAACTTTGACATGTTTTCAATAAACGCTGCCTGGAACGGACAGTCTGCACTTTCACTTGTGGTATCTGAACGCTCTGCAGCCATTCGATGCACCTCGTGCTCAGACATCAGGAGCAGGTTCAGCGAGTGCTAGATTATTCTCTCCTGCCAGAACCATGTGTGTATACTGCAGGGTGCAGCCACGCCTGGTGGAACTCTGCACTTACCGTCTGCTGCAGGTCAGTGTAAGGAACTCTGATATAAGTTGTTTTTTTTTCATTGGCTTCTGTTTTTTTATTTTATTTTTTTTTAGCAGCAATCCATCACAGGAGCCAATAATAATACTATGTCGCCCCCTGATCATGTCCTGCTGTAAAGAAATAAAAATAAGGGTTTTAAATCATGGTTTTCTTAATTTCTAGCGTCTGTGGTTAGACTGCACTGTGCTCCAGAGAGACATTTTAACTGCCCGTACATATATTTTAAATGCTTTATATATTCTGAGTAGCATCAAATGTAAAACAAAAAGAAAAACCGCGTTGGAACAGGCAAGAAAATAAAATGTGGAAAAAAAAAACATTTTGCTTTAAGGTTCTTCGAACACTGGTACAGGCATACCCCGCATTCGCGTACGCATATATACAGGCATACCCCGCATTCGCGTACGCATATATACAGGCATACCCCGCATTCGCGTACGCATATATACAGGCATACCCCGCATTCGCGTACATACAGGCATACCCCGCATTCGCGTACGCATATATACAGGCATACCCCGCATTCGCGTACGCATATATACAGGCATACCCCACATTCGCATATATACAGGCATACCCCGCATTCGCGTACGCATATATACAGGCATACCCCGCATTCGCGTACGCATATATGCAGGCATACCCCGCATTCGCGTACGCATATATGCAGGCATACCCCGCATTCGCGTACGCATATATGCAGGCATACCCCGCATTCGCGTACGCATATATACAAGCATACCCCGCATTCGCGTACGCATATATACAGGCATACCCCGCATTCGCGTACGCATATATACAGGCATACCCCACATTCGCATATATACAGGCATACCCCGCTTTCGCATATATACAGGCATACCCCGCATTCGCGTATGCATATATACAGGCATACCCCGCATTCGCGTACGCATATATGCAGGCATACCCCGCATTCACGTACGCATATATGCAGGCATACCCCGCATTCGCGTACGCATATATGCAGGCATACCCCGCATTCGCGTACGCATATATACAAGCATACCCCGCATTCGCGTACGCATATATACAGGCATTCCCCGCATTCGCATATATACAGGCATATCCCGCATTCTCGCACGCATATATACAGGCATACCCCGCATTCGCGTACGCATATATACAGGCATACCCCGCATTCGGGTACGTATATATACAGGCATACCCCGCATTCGCGTACGCATATATACAGGCATACCCCGCATTCACGTACGCATATATACAGGCATACCCCGCATTCGCGCACGCATATATACAGGCATACCCCGCATTCGCGCACGCATATATACAGGCATACCCCGCATTCGCGTACGCATATATGCAGGCATACCCCGCGTTCGCTTACGCATATATACGGGCATACCCCGCTTTCGCATATATACAGGCATACCCCGCATTCGCGTACGCATATATACAGGCATACCCCGCATTCGCGTACGCATATATGCAGGCATACCCCGCATTCGCGTACGCATATATACAGGCATACCCCGCATTCGCGTACGCATATATACAGGCATTCCCCGCATTCGCATATATACAGGCATACCCCGCATTCGCGTACGCATATATACAGGCATACCCCGCGTACGCATATATACAGGCATACCCCGCATTCGCGTACGCATATATACAGGCATACCCCGCATTCGCGTACGCATATATACAGGCATACCCCGCATTCGCGTACGCATATATACAGGCATACCCCGCATTCGCGTACGCATATATACAGGCATACCCCGCATTCGCGTACGCAAATATACAGGCATACCCCGCATTCGCATATATACAGGCATACCCCGCATTCGCGCACGCATATATACAGGCATACCCCGCATTCGCGTACGCATATATACAGGCATACCCCGCATTCGCGTACGCCTATATACAGGCATACCCCGCATTCGCGTACGCATATATACAGGCATACCCCGCATTCGCGTACGTCTATATACAGGCATACCCCGCATTCGCGTACGCCTATATACAGGCATACCCCGCATTCGCGTACGCATATATACAGGCATACCCCGCATTCACGTACGCATATATACAGGCATACCCCGCATTCGCGTACGCCTATATACAGGCATACCATGCATTCGCGTACGCATATATACAGGCATACCCCGCATTCGCGTACGCAATGGGACCGGAGCATGTATGTAAAGTGAAAATGTACCTAGCGTGAAGCACCACCTTTTTCCCCACTTATCGATGCATGTACTGTACTGCAATCGTCATACACGTGCACAACTGATGTAAATAACGCATTTGTAACAGGCTCTATAGTCTCCCTGCTTGCGCACAGCTTCGGTACAGGTAGGGAGCCGGTATTGCTGTTCAGGACGTGCTGAAAGGCGCATGCGTGAGCTGCCGTTTGCCTATTGGGCGATATGTCCTTACTCGCGAGTGTACTTAAAGTGAATGCCCTTAAACCGGGGTATGCCTGTATATACAGACATTGCTATAGCACAATACCTCAGGAGTGGGCAACTCCAGTCCTCAAAAGCCACCAACGGGTCAGGTTTTCAGGATTGGTGGTGCAGTGGTGGATTGAGCCACCTGTGCTGAAGCAGGGATAATCTCGAAATCCTGACCTGTTGGCCCTTGCGGGCAGGAGTCGGCTACCCCTGTACTACATGAATTAACGGGGCTTACAGTAGGTATGAGATGTAACGATCTGATCTTCACTCTTCACATGTATGCTGACGGGCGCCGGATCCCGTGGAGGGAAGAGGAGATCCCACAGGTTTGCTGAAAAAACAAAGTTGAAAATCTAGTGCGCAGCCAGGGGAGCGGGTCAAAATGGATCTAACAGGCCTGTCTTAAAGCTGCAGTGCCCCTCATCATATGTCTCTTATTACACTTTGGACGTTCTTCATTAAATAATTGGATCAGAAAAAGAAAAACCATTGGCAATCATATTGTGCTTAAATGACGTCCTCTCCAATCATGATACACGAGACATCGTCAACATCGTTTCTATTGAAGAAAAAGGCAGCCATTATTTTTTATTCTTTTTAACCAATTCCAAAACTATATATTTTTTTTTTATTATTATGGAATACTCGCATTTTCAGCTTTTGCCGTTTGCAGCCACTAAAAGATTTTAGCTCCCATATTTGTATTTCCATGTAGAAATAATTTATTTTTATATTAAATCAGAGCATGTGCCAAAACAAAAATAAAGAAAGGACATGGCTTTATCTGCTTCATGAACAAAATGAGGGTTCCCCATGCACACCTGCTATAGGCCGATGGAACCGACGCGGATTCCGGTGCTCCTGCTCAGAGGGGGCTTCCTGCGCGATCCTATGCAGAAGAGTTGAAGGGGAAGTCACTGCAGTCTTGCAACACAATTCAACGAAGCCAAAGAAAACCAGCGTTTGCATGGCTACATCAACTTTGGTCAAGGCGAGGGTCCTCAACCCCAATCCCATTTCCTACCATTCTATCCCCCCTGAACACCGCCTTTTCCAGTGCGTCTTCCTTTTCCGTGTACGCTATATGCACTCTGTAGCTGGTGCAGTCGTAGTGGCCGCTAGTCCGGACGTGTTTAAGGAATTTGGGGGTTCTGGGATACACCACGTTGTCCGCCAGTAATACTGCGCCCTTCCTGAGTAACGCACACTCCTGCGCAGAGCGAGAGGAGCCGGGAAACTGTCACACGTGTCCGTAATGTCAACAGCAGCATTACGCATGGCACGGTGCAGCATGAAAACTAGATGCAATAATGCGTTGGGGGGGGGGGCAGGGGGCACTCCAGTCTAAAGGCCACCAACAGGTCAGGTTTTAAAGATGACTGCTTCAGAACAGGTGTCTCAACCAGACTGACCTGACGGTGGCCCTTGAGGACTGGAGTTGGCCACGCGTGCAATAATACAATGTAGCACGCAGCAACATTAGGCCGGGGCCATAGAGTCTTGATCAGAGCGGAGGCGCGCTGACGCTGAGGCTCGCCTGCTGAAGTGCGCGATTGCATGAACTTGCAGGCGAGCCAGCATGCGCGAAGGGAGCTGGGGGGGGGGGAGGTGGTTGGAGGTGGGGCAGTGACGTCGCTGGGCCAATTGCCCGCGACGCACTGACGTCAACGTCACGGCGCCGTGACGTTGACGCTGCGTCAGGCTGATTGGATGTTTTCAGCCGACAGCGCGCCGAAAAACAGCTTGGCGCTCGGCTGAAAACTCCAAAGCCTGAGTACGCCTGCGGACGCTCGCGTGAGCCCCCTCTCAAGGCATCCTCATTGAGGATGCAGGGGCTCAGCGCGGAGCGTCCGCACGGCTCAGCGCGGCCTGTCCTTCTATGGACTCGGCCTTAAGAGACGGCTGAATCATTCACTTTTGGAAATGATAAAATCCCTATGCGTTTTTTAGTGGCATTGGCTTTTCTTTGCGATATGAGGCCTAATATGTGTTGGTCACGGCCGCCTTTTTTTGTCGGCAAAACGAAAGCGGGGTATGATCTTGTTGCACTTCCATAGCCTGCATGGTTGTGGGAATCTTTCTGATTCTACCTTCCCGTGTGTGTGAGGCCGTAAGTGTGAATGTATAAAGATCCTCAACACAGAAACGGGTACCAATAGTGCACAGGACGTTTAGGAATGGGCTCACCACCAGTAACGCCGCATCCGGTTTCTACCTCTTCCACATATGATCAATAAACACACAGTCGAGATGTTCCACCGCTTGTTTCAACTTCAGCTCGGGGATCATTTCCTCTGACGAGCCCTGCAGAACTTGCACCTGGATAACGGGTTCCGGAGGATTCCAACAGCAGAAAAGTCGATTTCAATGTAACAGCTAACAGTATCGTTAATAATTCATGTGCATGGGGACCTTTCGCGAGTCAGGAGAGAGGCCCTGTATTGTACATTCCCTTTGTACTGTGTGACTTTTCGCTGGGGTTATGGGGTCTTGTCATTTCATCTCGTGTTCCTCAGCTGCCTGGGAGGACGAAGTGGCCCAAGCAGAGTTTGGCTGTCTGGCACATGGATACAATATGGGGTGGTGTTGGTGGACAGACACTATATGCAGTGGTTAACGTGTGACTTCTATGGGATACCAAATACAGTACTAGTACTTTCTTGTATACAAACCTGACGTACCACTAACTATTTCCTTTCATTTGCAAACTTAGTGTCACACTTTTCCAAAGAAAATTAGATTTAAGTAAGACGCTTTCCTTTTGTGTGAGAGCGCCAAGATTGGATAAAACCTTCTACAAGGCCGAAGAGCTGCTTATCGCCCAAGTTTAAAACCAGTTTAGACTTTTGTTTTCGTAGATCACTACATTTAAAGCACGTCCACCAGTGATATATAAATCCATTTTGTATATAACACGGTGCTTGCAGTAGGTATGAGATGTTAGGACTTTATCTTCACTCTTCTGACATGTATTGTTATGCATACGCAATGCATAGGAAAGAGTTTGTGAGCATACAGACTGGCAACAAAGTATTCCTGAAACTGCCGGCTTGAGTATCGCGTATGTCTGGGATATATTAAACCGTATCTTGCACTGCGGCAAATTCAATCACCTGCCTGGCCACTGCAGCGTGAGCCGGGTTCGTCTACACGGTGAGGAGGCGAGCTATCCGGACAGCAGAATATCCCCAGTACGTACCCAGCTCCAGTAATACTGACGGGTCGGTCTCTTTCACGACTTTATCCAGGATCAGGCCTACAAATGAAGTAGCGCGTGTACTTGTACACACACCCCTGAACAGTCAGTAGAGTAATCTGGGTGCATACTGTCCGAGGTATAATGCAAAAAAGGTCAGGCTGTCCAGTCTCCAAAACATAAATGTATTAGTTATTTTCTGCCATCTATATAGTAAGGCACTCCTCTAGTTACCAACCCGGGTGCCGTGGATGTGCGAGTATGGGCATCAATCCAAAGATAGATCCAGCATTCCTTGGGACTTTCAACAGTAGGGTTTCCGTAGGAGGGGAGAGGTTGGTATGGGATGCACTGTTTGAAAAGAGAAGCAATCTGATGTGGATAGTATTCCAATAGGCTCTCTGTATCTGATATCATATCAATACAATATGGAATAAACCCTTGGGACTTTCATGAAGAAGTTAATGTGGTGATTGATGTTTCGTTTCCCATTGGAACCTTTTGGCGAGATGATCGAAATGTCGATTACCACATTAAATATTTCTTGAATAAATGTCCCAAGAGTGCTGGATCTATTTTTTAATTGATATCTATATCTACTGTGTGCATCTGACCATGCATTGAAGTTGCTAGGTATTTTAGGCCTAAAATAGCGTAAATGGCTGCTTCAACAGATATAGAATTACCCCTGGTATCATTTAGGAAATTGATGGCCATATAGCTATATTATGAACCGGCTCCACAGAACGTGTTTTACAGCAAATGCATAAGGTTTTTAGTGTCCTTATTCCATCTGAGAAGTGGGGACATTCAGTTAACGTCTGGAAGTGAAGGCTTCTGGAGGGGTTGCTTTACTTCTCAGCTGATGGAATAACGGGCTACATTTTGCTCATTCAATTTTATAGTGCAGAATATGTTGCTGGGGCTTCAAGAGCAGGAAAGGTTAATAGCAATTTGTTTGCAGAAATGTTGCACTGGTCACTGATCACTGATCACCAGCTGTATGTAAAGTTGAGCTGGGCTCTTCCTCCCTCTCCCCCCTACAGTGCCACAAAGCAAAGGTTATCTGTTGCAATACATGGATACTCTGTTACCTTTCTACTCGGCCCATTCCTTCTGGCTGCAGTATTAGTCAATATTACCCAGCCTGCTCTGGGGGGTCGCCGCACACTGCGCTCTGCAGCACGAAGTCCAGGATCCGCTGCTCCTTGATCTGAGACATTACTTGTTACCCTGCGACAGATCGGCAGCCCGAAGGGTACCAAGTAACATAAGTACGTAAGTAACATAGTAACACTTTATACCGGACGCCTGCTATGTCGGACATAAGGCTGCGATTATAGTAGGCTAAAAAGGTGCGTGCGGTTTTCGCGCGCTGCGAGAACAAAGTGCAGCAGCTGATACGGGCCGCGCCATAGTGCGCGCAGGCGCGATGCAGAGCGACCGCGCGGCAGATTTTTCGAAATACATCATTTTTGTTTTTTTTCTCGCGGCGGCCATGTCACATGAGCGGTTCAGCCAATGATGGCGAACCAGCCTGGTGACGCGTCCGCCACGCTGAAAGTTCCGTTCACCCATCGCTCGGGCGACGGGCGCCCCTACTATAATCTTAGAAACCTATTACTTAAGATGCTTACGTCTGGTGCAGATCTGTTGGCCAGAAGGGCTTGTCCTCTTCACACCCGGCTGATTATATTACACCGGGGAAAGGACAAGCACAGAATGGGACATCCCAATTCTAATGGATAATACTAGATTGAGACATTACATATTAAATCCTCAATCCTATTGCGCCATAAAAACATTACATGACGACTGTGAAACGGGCCGTGCGAGGCGCATTCCTATACGGACACAGGTTAATGTTCATGAGGCTACGGCCCCGCTGTCTGCCTGCGTTGCACGCGCGCCTGTCAGGCTGGTGGCACGTGCAGCCGAGTTCCCCGGTCTGCAGGGAGGCGTGGCCATGATGTCACCCAGCAGGTTCGCCCTCATTGGCTGAACCGCTGGGGGCGTGGCCTAGCGCTCCGTCGCTAGTACTGAGCACAATTTTCTAGGAAGCTGTATCTGTCGTTTTTCATGCTGTTTCTCCGAATGTTTTATCACAGGCACGAGGCTCCCTACGTTTTAACTGTGTTTATGCTCCAAATAGTCCCTAAAAGCCTGATCAAAGTTAATCATCGCCTACCCACCTCTGGTAACCCTGAATACTTGCCAAAACACACTCCTATTTCAATACAAGGACGCATCATCTTTTCTCTTCCCCCCCCCCCTGTCGCTCTTTTCTCTTTCCCCCCCCCCCCCCGTTGTGCTCTTTTCTCTGCCACCCCGTTGCTCTTTTTTTTTCCTCTCCCCCCCCCCCCCGTTGACTTTTTTTTTCTCTACCCCCTTGCTCTTTTCTCTACCCCGTCTCCCTTCTCTCTCTCCCCCCCGTCTCTTTTTTTCCCCCACCCGTCTCTTTTCTTTCCCCCCCGTCTCTTCTCTTTCTCCCCCCCCGTCTCTTTTCTCTTTCTCCCCCCCCCCTGTCTCTTTTCTCTTTCCCCCCCCCTCCTCCTGTCCCTTTTCTCTTTCTCCCCCCCTCCTCCCCCCGTCTCTTTTCTCTTTCTCCCCCCCCTCCCCCCGTCTCTTTTCTCTTTCTCCCCCCCCTCCCCCCGTCTCTTTTCTCTTTCTCCCCCCCCTCCCCCCGTCTCTTTTCTCTTTCTCCCCCCCTCCTCCCCCGTCTCTTTTCTCTTTCTCCCCCCCCCTCCCCCCGACTCTGTTCTCTTCCCCTTTCTCTCGGGATTCCAATTGTCTGTTTCATTTTTCCTCCACTCCCCCCCTCCTCCTCCCCTCCCAAGTGTTTTGAATTAAACATACTGCCTTGTGTTGTCTTTGTGTCTTACCTGCGGCTGCTACAAGAGGTGGAACTCTACAGGTAACGGTAAAACCAGAAGTGGAGCGTGATCAGGAGGTGGTGTTTTGCCACCGGTTTAATTAAGACCGAAATCCCTACATATAAATCTACACGTACAGGTGGCTGAGAGCCAGTGAGAGGTGTATAAGCACTTACACACCGTGGCACGGAATAGCCACTCGTGTGAGCCGCTGTGACTGCAGTTTCTGGAAGTACTGGGAGCGTTAAGTCACATGAGGAATTGTCACTTCCTACAACCAGGATAACAAAACCGACCGGATGTTTTTTTCGTTCTGAGTTGATGGAATATGACAGGCGCAGGGAATGGAGCGCAGTGTGCAGGGGGAGGCTGGGATAGGCTCTTGTAATTGGCTGTGGCATGCGTCACAGTGTGCTAGATACAGGGCTCCCACTTCTGTAATCATTCGTAATGTTCTGCAGGATCTGTCTGCTTTCAAAAGAAACCCTTTCATTCGTGTCCTGTGTGAATGAGCCTTGTTTTATACGGTAGCCCGCTGGAAATGGATAAATAAATAGTATTTTCTTTCTAGTTCTCATTAGAATCACAGGTAGTCCTCGCTATCCAACGTTTCACTTTACAACGAATGGCATATCCAACGCTTTACAATGCAGCCCTATGGGACGTTTTTCGACGCCGGAATGCGTTATCCGACGCTCACCGCCACTGATTAACACGGGACTCACATTACAACGGTGTCACTATCCAACGCTACTTACAGAACGGGTTACGTTGGATAACCGAGGACCGCCTGTAATTATGTTTCAATGTTATAGAAATTGTGGTTTTTAGAAAGTGTAGATGGAGGACTAGTTTCTGTAAAGAGTTGATTGCTTTATGCCAATTGTCCTGATCTCACAGGGTTGCCCCTAACCGCAGCCTGTGCTCTCATTGAACTTGCCCGTAGGTTCTTACTGCGTCTTAATCTCCCTGCAAGCGGTTTCCATTCACTAATTTTCACTGGGTACTTGCCATGCATCTCCCCTGGATCAGAGTGGGGCCTACCAGGGGATGAAGCCCTGAGAGTTATTGCCACGAGTGTTTGTCTAGGTCAGTTCATGTGAAGTGTTTTAGATGGTGCCTCCATCTTTTAACCCACGCCCAGCCTGCACCTACCTAGCACCCTGCAAAGGCCTGAGACACTTGGCACTGCCAGTCTGCTGTGACCCCCTGTAGCAGCGGGTAGGGAGGGTTACACAAGTCTCGTTTGCTTACTGGGAGATGAAATCCTGAGGGTTGGAAAGCTCTGGGCACTAATAACAGGATCAGGAATTCAGTGTTGAATATTTAAATCAAAGTGGTCTGATTTATTTGATCTCCCGTAAATAATAATACCACTTGGGGTGCCTTTGCATGTCTCAGGTCTGCAACCCTGCCTTTCCCCATAATATCTTCGCAAGCAGTGCTTCCACTGCAGCCAGGAATTCTGGGTAATGACATGCAAATGAGCACAGAATTCTCCCAGTCTTAGAGTGAAAGCTCACTGGGCTAGAGCTTTATTATATACACTTTTTTGTACTTGCATCTATAAAAGTCACTGAAACCTCAGAATGAGTTTCCTGGCTTTAGGAATTCTGCTGCCGTTTATTCTACCACTGATCCAGTTTCAACACGCCGAGGTTCAGTGCACACCCGCATTCAGCGCACACCCGCATTCAGCACACTCTCATTCTGCGCACACCCGCATTCAGCGCACACCCGCATTCAGCGCACACCCACATTCAGCGCACCCACATTCAGCGCACCATATCATGTACTTTGTATACTGTTATTTAACAATTATTGTTTCTATTTTTTTAAGATACACCCCCCCTACCCCCCCTTCCTGCCAGGCCAGAATCCGCAGGCAGTGTGTACCGTTTAACGCTGGTATTTTAGGATCGTGGTAAAACCAAATTGGCAGCAAAAAACAATCCAGAAAGGCGTTCAGATTCACACTTTCAGCATTCACGTATTTTATTCCCGGTACAAGCACATCTGCAGGGAAACCGCTCGCTTACTGTAACTGTCAACCAAACCAGTGCCATTCTGTTGGCGAAAACTAAAACATACCCATTTTGGAAACAATAAGGCCCGTAGTTGGCAAACGTTGTTTTTACTGCCTGCAAATTGGACTTGAGATGCGGTCAGACTTGGCTCCATTTATATAACCTGCATGTAGCCGGTGATGGCAGAACATATCCCTGTTACATGCAGAATATCCCAACCTTTGCACAGGACTCATGGCAGGGTGGGCCCAGAATCTCACAGCCTGCTCCATCTGTATTAGAGCGATTCTATTCTGTCTGCGTTTACTGCTCCCAACCAGGCGCAAGGAAAAGTGCCCGATGTTCTCGGAATGTTAGGCCTTCTCCCAGCAGCTGTAACAATTATAAATGCGTCTGTGTGAGTGGGGTTTTGTTTTTTTGCCAACACGGCGCTATGTTCGGTCTTCTGTGAATCCTGTTTGTAACATTGTCACAGGTAACCCTTAAACACGGCCTTTTCCAAGGCATCTTCTTTATTCATGTACTGGACGTGAGATGGGTAGTTGGTGCAGTCGTACCGGCCGCAGGTCCTGACATGTTCCAGGAAATCGGGGATCCCGGGATAGACGACATTGTCCGCCAACAACACCGAACCTTTTCTCAGCAGCTGACACTCCTGCGGAGCGGGAGAGATGGAACATGTAACATGCAAGAACAGCACACGGAATAGAGAACATGCTGACCACGGAAGAGTTGATGGTTTTAACTGAGCAGAATCAGAGAATTATCCCTTATTTTGATTCTTAAAAAAAAAAAAAAAAATCTCCTTAAACATGTAATAGAAATCTCTTTCTGGGGAATTTAGCAATCTGCCGCATGAATTCTCATCCAATATCATAAATGAGAAAAGCATGTATATATCATCACTTACACTCCCATCCTACATGTTATCCAAGGCAAAATATTCACCGTTCAATAAATTGGATACAGGGTCTGTACCTAGTTTTGGATAACAGGGGATTTAATACTCGGTTGCCTTACTCTGCCACCCTATCAAAATCATTAAACATCAACACACAGAAGAGGCGTTATGGGGAATCACCTCCAACAGTTTGGTATCTATGATATATCTGTCCTTCCAGTGATCCAGAAACACAAAGTCCAGAGTGTCCACTTCATATTTGGTCTTCAGTTGTGGAATGAAATCTGCTGTGGAACCTTCCAGGACCTGCACCTGGAAAGCAATGTATCAAAGTATTGCATTGTGCTGAACCAGTCTCTCGTCAATGGAATTATTACCAACATCGGCATATAATGCTCACCAGGCATTTAACTACTTGAGCAACTGAGGATCCTGCGATACAGGTTCCAACACATGTATTTCACAAGTAGCAGCTTCACAATCAGCCATGAACGATGGTTACAAACCCTAGAAGGTTCTATCTATGGAATGATGCTTCCTTTTCTAGGCCAAGCTGTGTAAACTTCGGCACACATCATGCTGAAGCCGTAGGTCCCTGGGTTTCAGAATTCCTTATATAGGAACATTTTGCCCTATGTCAATTCGTTCATTTAGGGAAAATACCTGGCTCTGCTCATAAAAACAGTGGTTTGCACATCCCACTGCTGATCATGTAACACATCTCCCGTTCAGTCCACTCACAGCTAGGGAAACTTTTACTTGCTGGAACTGAACATTTGCAATAAGAGAACGCTAATCTAACCAGACACGATTTAGCTTGCAGTTTGCATTTCACCCACACATATTTCCTAAAGCAAAGAGCTGTATATATATACCGTGTTTTGCACTCCGGCAAATTCAATCATCTGCTTGGCCACTGCAGCGTGAGCCGGGTTCATCTCCACAGTGAAGAAGCGAGCTCCAGGCTTCAGGAGCCGAGCTATCCGGACAGCAGAATATCCGCAGTACGTGCCCAGCTCCAGTAACACTGACGGGTCGGTCTCTTTCAGTACTTTATCCAGGATCAGGCCTGAAGGAGAAGCAAACAGGAGCGTGTTATAATAACCGTCTCAGTGTCAGAGGCAGAACACCTCTTTCCACATACAATATGATCATTTTGACACGCCCACTGTTCCTTTTTAAAGGAGAATTTCCTTTTTTTTTTCCAAAGTGTGTGCGCCGAGCATGCGCATTTTAAGTCAAACTTCTTTGAGTTTTGTCACAGAAATTGTATTTGTGATGGTTTTAATTAAAAAATCAAAACACAATTTCAGTGACGAAACGCAAAGAAGTTTGACTTAGAACGCGCGTGCTCGGCACACCCCCCGTTTTACCTATTTGCTCTTTTATATGTATAGTAACTGTGAATTCCTTGTGTGTGTGTGTGTCTGTGTGTGTGTCGTCCACCTGTGCTCCATACGCCAAGCCATCGGCGGCGCCTACTGTGCAGGCGTGCCGTGCGCGAGAGGCCTCTTCTGCCACCCGTGACGTCACTTCCGGGAGTGCACTTCCGTCACCAGCAAGCCAATTTACTCCAAGGGAAGTTTTCATATGGTGTGTGCCAGCATAGAAGTTTCACTTCAAAATAAAATAAAAACTTCTGGCCGATAATTTCAGCTGTGCGGACCCCCTGATACCAGCATGCGCTACGCAGACAAGTATCTCCTGCAGCATGCGGCCCAATAGGAAGTTACAACGCATTACGTTGTGGCTTCCTATTGGATCCTGTGCCATGGGAGATTTAAGCCGCCATATTGCTTTCCCAGCTGGAGTTGCTACCGGCATGGCCTACGGACCATCTCAGGTATCTCAGGAAGCAGGGGTTCCCAGTGACCCCCTGCTTCCCACCAATAATGCACCCAAAGTGCCACAATGTGATTATTACCCAACTTCATACTAACGCTGCCTGGTGGTGCTGAAAACTCCCAACTACCCGTATTCATATATACGACCCTACTCTTTTACTTCATTTTGGAGAAAGGGACCTATTTGAAATAAGATTTCCACATAAACGTTTTGAAGACCGTATCGAAATTGCTTCTTCACCTTGATAACAGAATCTTGCTCTGCTGCCTTCCAGAACAGGGACACCTACATTTTTAAACGCACTCTCTGTGCCCCAAACATCAATCATGAACCAGCGAGGGCATCATGAGAAGGTTCTAAGCCGCAGATTAGCTGGGTCTGCAGTGGGATTCTAGGGACAATGGGAATGAAGACTCTACAGATGTGCATTGCTCCCAGCAACTTTTAAAGTACAGCTCAACCCCCTTATAACGCTGTGCTTTGGGTCCAAAGAATCACATCGCGCTATAAGCGGATCGCGTTAGAAATAATGTACAGTTATATGCATTGTACAATAAAGTATTTAAGACACCAATAACCGTGTTGTAAAGTATTCATAAATATGAAAATTGGGAGCCGCGCTTGCATCGCGCTATAAGCGGATTTGCGTTGTAACGGGGTTGGCCTGTATGTATATCTTTATTTATATAGCGCAATCCATGTATACAGCGCTATACAGCAGTAACACACGTGACAAAATAATGGGAAGAAGCGCTTCAACATAAAAGTAACATTAGGAAAAGGAGTCCCTGTCCCGAAGAGCTTACAATCTAAAAGTGTTAAGTACAGAGACCATAGGTGTGTTCTAGTAAGTGTGTTTCTGCAAGGGGTCATTGTTAATGTATATGAGATGCATAGTATCAGCTGGCAGAGCTACCCAAATGCTTTACCGTGTGTTTTAAAATAGGTCTTAAAAGGTGTAGCGAGGGTGCCAGTCAGATATTGAGGGGATCTGCATTCCAGAGGCATGGGGCAGTACGTGAGAGGTTTTTAGGTACAAAAGGAGTAGACCAGTGGTTTTTTTAACCCTATTTTTTATTTATTTTTATTTAAGGCACCTTATAATTATTTTGTGAAATTCTGCAGAACCCCAACCCTCTCTAATAGTGTCTGAGATCAGATGCATTGTAAGGAACCCTGAACCTCTCTAATAGCGCGTCTGAGATCAGATGAATTGTAAGGAAACCCAACCCTCTCTAATAGTGTTTGAGATCATATGCATTGTAAGGAACCCCAACCCTCTCTAATAGTGCGTCTGAGATCAGATGCATTGCAAGGAACCCCAACCCTCTCTAATAGCGCGTCTGAGATCAGATGCATTGTAAATTCTTCTGTATTTGGTACAATTTTCAAATGACCTGAGAATTGCAGGGAACCCTTTAGGGGTGCTCAAGGAACTCGAGGGTTCCTAGGACACCCCTGTTGAAAAACACTGGAGTAGACCGAAAACATTCTTAAGCAGAACGTAAGAGTCAGGCAGCTATATAGGGAGAAATTACAGCTGAGTGTAAAGCTTTAAAAGAGAGGAGAATTTTGTGTGTAATACGGAATTAAATAGGAAGCCAGGAGAGGGATTTCAGCAGGAAAGATGCGGAAACTGAATTAGGAGGGAGTCAAGTGATTTTTGGGGAGACAGATAAGCAGCAAGAAGGCCGAACAGTAGAAGGTTACAATAGACAAGACGGGCGAGAATGAGGGCCTGTGTTGGAGTTTCAGCAGTAGAGCAATAGGGGAAGTTAAGGCTTCATAATACTTGTTTGATTAATTAACAAGATAACATTATAAGTTATTGTCATAGAGTCACAGGTAAAGGACTAACCAGTTAAGAAATCAGTAAATACCAGTCCTGAGTATGGGGTTCTACTATATTCCTAGCTCTGTTTGTTTGTTTTCCTAATATCTATTCCTTTAGACCGTTTAGGTCGGCCATTCTAGACTGAAGACTCAGCGATTGGGTTTACTTGGTGAATGCACTGAGCACCCACGCCAACAAGACTCTTCCATTGGTTTGTTACCACCAGCAATGAGTGTCGACTAAAAGGTTGCCTAGAATGATCATGCATCCAGAAGGTGGATTGGAATCTACAACAGCAGCGCTCAAGGGAGCAGGAGTGTGTTACTGGGGTGAGAAGCCACCAGCTGGACTATTGGTGTCTCAGTGTAGCGGTTTTCTGTGTCTTTACCTTTCTCATCGCCCACATTCATGGCCCACTCCTTGTGGCTGCAGTATTGGTCTATATGATCCACCACGCTCTGGGGGTCGCCGCGCACTGCGTTCTCCAGCACAAAGTCCAAGATCCTCTGCTCCGTCTCAGCCATGGCAGACCGTGATCCTCGGACCGTTCTTCGGAAATATTTAGGCAGAACTGCAGCAAGAGAGCTGAGAAGAGGACCATTTGTGGTCAGAATAACATCATATTAGATACCACAGTGTGTGCGCGCCGATGTCACAACTCCGAGAGGGATTCTTTTGGTTGTGTGAGCATCAAATAGGATGCAAGATCATTGCATTTAGGGACTAATGTTTAAATCACACGTTTGCTATTAAAAATGTACCGGTCCTGGAAATAGGTAATCGTTGGATGTGATGACTCTTATGGAAGCAATATGAGCGTTCTTCATTGATTCGGTTACATTCGAAGAAACCGACGAGGTTTGGAAACCCCAGTACACTAGAATTTTCTCTATGAAGAACGCAAATGGTGGTTCCTTAAAATGTATCACAACCTACAACAAAACCCTATTAAAAAATGTTACATTGTTATTGCACGTCAGTGGTTACCGGGCTGTGGCAGCGCATTAAGTGACCGTTAATCGTAATTACTCCGTCACACTGCTTATCTCGTTAGTCACGTCGCAAGGCGATGGATCAAAGCAGAGGTTGTTCTGGGTCAGGATCTCCTGAATGTTCAGGTTGTGCTTGAGCGTTTGCAGGGTGTCCGTCTTAATATGTCTCTGTTCTAGCGCTCTAAATGGGTGCTGCTTTTACAATCTTAATATACAGTCCGTATCACTGGAGAGAAATGACCACAGAACCAAGAACCCTGATCACTTGGACTGTGGGGGGCTGCCGTTGTCTGTGCAAAGAGGGTTGTTCGGATGCGGCCTCGTGTCATTATATTTATGCTACTGTACAAACACCAGACGGGCAGACAATGAATTTAATCAGAGCTGAGGACCGGGATATTTGATGGACGATGAGACTGTCACTCGGACTCCGTGGGAAAGACTCTCTGTAGTAACGAAGTGCTGCGAGCTTAGGGACGCAGCTCATTAAGTCTTTCAGAGGGTGGAGAAAAAGTCCCGGGTTCATTAAGCTCTGTTGGCTAATTCAACATGAGTTTAACACTGGATTAATCCGATTGCCAATTCTTGCAGTCAGGAAGGAATTTATTTCCCCCCTTATGAGATATCATTGGATGATATGTCACTGGGGTTTTATGTTTGCCTTCCTCTGTATCAATGAGTAAGTATAGATATAGGATAAAGTATCTGTTGTCTAAATTTAGCACAGGTTGAACTTGATGGACGTACGTCTTTTTTGAACCTCATCTACTATGTAACTATGTAACTATGTTAATCAGAACACAATACAGCAAATAACGTGATGGTAACTAGGTTTTAAAGAGCATAGGTTTTTTCTGGGTGGGGGGGGTTTGGGTTTGCTGTCCGTTGTTCTGAATCCGGTTAATGCCGGGTAATAATGTTTCATTTTTTTTTACACGGGATTGAAGCAGGGGGTCTCGAGCTGAACCCCGTTAGTTTCCGCTCCGGGGACCCCCTGCTTCCAGAGATTCTTACCTCCGCAGTAGGTGCCGGTAGCCTCTTTGGCCGAGCTAACTGGGCTTTCAAGTTTAAAGGTCCCGCGCCACGGGGGCCAATAGCAAGCCGAACCGGATGGCGTCGCAGCTTCCTATTGGCCCGCAAGACGGAGGAGCTTTGAAAAGCGGCTATTACGCGATACCTGCTAGTCGAGCGGCTACCGGCAATTACTAAGGAGGTATCTCTGGAAGCAGGGTATCCCTTGAGCCGAAATTAATGGGGTTCAGCTCCAGAGACCCCAAACTTCAATCCTATGTAAAAAAAAATAAAGTGCTTGAGTTTCCACGTTAAAGCAGTAATCCCTCGTACATTTTTTATCTTGGTTTTTACAGAATTGGAATCTAAAGCTGAACTGTGCCAGATTTAGCTCTGGGGAAACCTCTGGTTCCCGAAATATTTACCATTTTTAAATGTGCCAGTGTTTCCAATCCATTTTGGGTAATCAACAAGACTGCTATCCAACCATCACTCCGATTGGCTAATAGCCAAATGGGATCAGAACATATCTTGGCCTTCTGCTGGACAACACAGGCAGCCATCTTTAATGTTACTTTGGAAATTATCTTTGGAGCCAAAGGGTCCCCGGAAGCTACAGGACCTCCCACTCCCACTTCTGTAAAAAGACAGTTCCAAAAATGGGTGTGGGGGAACTGCTGCTTTGTCATATTTAACTCTGGCGTTACTCCCAGACCCTGAAATAGGACTTTTGCTGGAGGGCGAGAGATTAAATGGAGTTTAGTGAATATAGGCCCAAGAGAAGGGCTGCCGCCTTCTGCACTTTTCTCCTTCAGTTGTGTAGCTTTTTGTCCCTGGGTTTATTCCAATGCCGGGTGCTCTCCTGTGTATCGTTCCCCTGTGTTTGTGACTTCAGGGTCACTGCGCTGGATTCGCAAACTCAGCCAAGTCACCATCTCCCAGTCTTTTGTAATAATAAAATGCAAACTCTTGGGGGAAGCTACGTCTTGTGCCTGCAAAGTTAAGCGCACAGCACCGTATATACCTGCTGCTTCGTTTTTTAAAACCCTTTCACTGAAAATGAATGCATTACTCGCTCCTCTGCCAATGAAGGAGATGCTATTGACCTGTCTCTCCACATTGTGCCCCCTCTCCCTGTCCCACGGGTGTGTGACATGCGAGTGACATGCGAGTGTGGCAGATTAGTTAGCAGACTCTCCGGTTCTCCCTTGTGACCCCAGGCAGTTTTTCTCACAGTGCATTTCTCACATTGTCACTTATACTGTTGCTTTAACTTTTTCAAATCACACACCAAACTTTCCAATACTTCAGCAGCTTTTAATTACGGAGAAATCTTCATGTAAAGAGATGAGGTTTTCTTACACAAGCTTTATTATTCTGCCCTCATCACTGCACCTTTGTAATCACTGCACCATCCTGACTTTATTTACGTTATTGTACTGCATTGTGGAATAAATTGCTACGTTATAAATAATATCATACATTAATAATGACGCCTTAACTAATTCTATAGAAAACAGTAAGTATATTGCATACTCTGAGAAATCCCAGAAAATAAACGTGAAATCAGATTAAAGGATTTCCACCGCTCGATTTAGTTTGAAAAGCCCCTGAATTCTTTCCCTTTAATGAGTTTTGGTGGTGCCCCTTCCGCTTCCCAAACCTGCCCCCTTCACTACAAACCTTATTCTAATACAATATCTTGCAATAAAAACATTATTATAGCTCACTACCGATACATGCAGCATGGTCCAGCACATACAAAGCACACATTTAAGAACATACACACATGCTGCTAAGAAACAATGTAGTAACCCGTTTAGAAGAACGGTGCAATATTGGTTTTCCTACTCACCCGGAACCCCAGAAATATGCGTTATTTCACCTAAAGCCTCCGTGTCAATTCCAGGGCCGTTTTATAACACACCAACCTCGGTGAGTGCGACTTCACAAGGAATGGCAAGGAGCTACTTATCAGCATTCCATTATTTTTAAGAGGCCTGAGGCACCTACCTGTGTGAGGCTCCACCTCTCCTCTCCTTAACCTGTCTCAGTGCTGGGCGCCCCTGAGCTCGCCAGTGTGTGCAGGTCCACTTCCATATATTACTGACTTTAGTTTAAATGAATACTCTAAGTTACATGCCCCCTTTTTTTCAGCATGTACAGGAAGCAGGGGGTCCCCGCAGCAGAAACGTGGTTATTTCAGATCCGGGGACCCCCTGCTTCCTGAGATATTTACCGGGGGGGGGGGGTTCTGTCGGTATCTCGAGGTTGGAAGAAGCATTTAAAAAATTTTTTTTTAAATCTATGCAGCATTCGATTACCTTTTTAATATAAACGAATTATCGTAAGCTGCCGATCGAACGGTGAATATCCTGATCTTTGGGCTAACCAAATGGCTGCCGCTGAATCAATCCTTCAGTCAGTGAAATGCAACAGCTACGGTATAAGGGTAACAATGTCTATTGTTGGAGCTTTCAGCTCACATACAGTCTCCTGCTGGGAACACTGCAACACTTTCCTGGTTGTGATCATTTGTTGCAAGAGGGCTCAGAGGTGTGCCAGAGCCTGCTATAGAAACCAAAAGGGAAGGATGCTTAGTACATTATAACTCACTCCAAATGCAGCAGCGCGTGTTATCTAATACTACAGAACTGATTCATAAAAAAATAACAACAGATAGGATTTTTAAAGTCGTGCTCCTTTAAATCACTCGCGTCATGTGGGCCAATAGGAAGCCACGACGACTGACCGCAGGGCTTGCTATTGGTCCGTGAGACGTGGGGGGGATTTGAACCTCCATCTTGTTTCTCCTGGAGGAGAGGAACTGGCAGCACCTTAGCCAGGAAGCAGGGAGACCCCACTCCGGAGACCCCGCACTTCACGTACATGCAAAAAAGAAAGAGGAGGGATAAGAATTTTTTTTATCTAGGCAGACCTGATCCTTTAAAGCAGGGGGGGGCGCTTAACTCCAGTCCTCAAGCCCCCCGCAAACAGGTCAGGTTTTCAGAATATCCCAGCTTCAGCACAGGTGGCTCAGTCAACGACTGAACCACTGATTATGCCACCTGTGCTGAAGCAGGGACTGATTGAGCACAGGGGGGGGGGCTTGAGGACTGGCGTTGAGCACCCCCCTGCTTTAAAGTACCGCCCTGAACAGAACGAAACTACCCCCTCCCCCGAACATTGAGGGGATTAACGAGGGACCTGTAAATCTCCCGTGTGACTGGTTGAACAGAAGATACAATGACATCCTCAAACTGTCTCAATGGGACGTTTCCAGCCTCTCGGACCCTCCTAGGACAAATGTGACCTGGGGGCAGTTTCACAGGTTACATGTAGCAGCCGATTGACACCTTCTTTAAACAATCGGACAAGTGTGAGTATTTAAAGATAATTCTGCAGTCCAACTACCGCTGTTTTTGTTGATCAGACTGTTTGCCAGGCATCAACATCGTTAACGGTCTTCCTTTTAGTCCAACACAAAAAGTAAAGTCCTTGTTGAGTATTTGTTGCAGGTGGTACAGGATTTAGGCCAGTGTAGATTAGTGCGAGTGCATGGTCATTGTGTATATTGTGCTGTTTGTGCAGACTTGTTAGGAGAGGATTGTATTGTATGTCTTTATTTATATAGCGCCATTAATGTACATAGCGCTTCACTGTAGTAATACATGTGGTAATCATATAAATAACAGATAATATAAATAACGTTTTTAAACGGTTTGTTTTTAATATTCTTTTTGTAATAAAGCATTGATTTTTTTCTGGTATACCCGAGTGCAGGGATTTATACTGTGTACCCCTTAGCAGCTCTAGAGAACGTAGCATTATTAGAGTAATATTGTTATTCTCTTATCATATTTTTGTACTTCCTTTTCTCTGGTTTTGGTACCTTCAGTTTGTAGGTGTTGGAGCGTTTAATTTGTGCTCTTTCGTATAAACAGAAGTATCTAACGTGCAGGTGAAATATTCATTTTGCATAAAGTACAGCTCAACCCCGTTACAACGCGAATCCGCTTATAACGCGATGTGAGCGTGGCTCCCAATTTTCGTATTTATGAATACTTTACAACACGATTATTGGTGTCTTAAATACTTTATTGTACAATGCGTACAACTGTACATTATTTCTAACGCGATCCGCTTATAGCGCGATGTGATTCTTTGGACCCCAAGCACAGCGTTATAAGGGGGTTGAGCTGTATAAGTAAGCTCTTCTGGGAAGAACCTCCCTTTATCTGATCCCCACTGTTTGTACTTTATTTTCCTTGTATGGTCATGGTGTAAAGGGCTGTGTGCGCTGCTGGCACGGTGAACATGAAATGATACATACACCCAGTAAATGGAATCTTTCTAAGGAAATGATACTGATAAGCTGTTAAAAGAAGCTTGGTCTGCGCCTTTCTGTTCCTTGTTCCCATGATACGGTTTCAACATGTTCAGACTGGAGAGATTTGGCAGATAAAAAAAAATGTTTTAAGCCCAAAGTCCTGATGGGGAAGAAGGTGCTGCGCGGCGTGTTACAGACTTGTACAACGTGAGCTCAGAGGGTCAGTGGTATGTGAGCTGCAGTGACCTCTATCCCAGCCTGATGAGAACCTGCCACATTGTACAGCTGCAAATGCTGGGACACTATTGTAATCCTGGTCTCATTCAGGCAGAGTTGGCATTATATAAAAGGCTTCTGTTTTCTGTATTATTTTACAGCAAATAGAAATCCCCACGTGTGAGCACATTCACACGCCTCAGACCTGCCCTTCCGCATTAGCTCTTAGCATACACTGCTTCCACGGCAGCCAGGGATTCTGGGAAATAACATGCAAATGAGCAGTGTTCCTCAGCTAATGTATGCACAACATTATGGGCCTTGTTCACTAAACAGTGGTTAGTCATAAGACACCTTACAGCCCATTTGCTTGAATGGCCCTTGAAGGTGCTATATGGTTTAGCGCCCCTTAGTAAACTAAGGGCCTCATTCAGAGAAGGTTCATAAAAAAAATCACCGGGCCATTTAAATCACCCTTTTTATGAGCGTTGCTATCACAGTATCAGAAAGCCTTCATTACCTGTCATAGCAAAATTCACAGAACGGGCGATTAGCTGGTGATCTGATGAACGACCCTCTGAAAAGGCCTAACTCAGCGAGTTGTATCTGCTGCAGAGAGAGCTGCTCTGAGAGAGCCGTCTCTCCCCGTGCAAATATCGCCCGAAATTTGTGTATAAATTTTAATTTTGTTAGTAGTTTAGATGAGCAGGGGGTCTCCTGAGCTGAACTGCATTGGTTTCAGCCTCAGGGACCCCCTACATCCCGAGATACAGGCCCCATTATGGGGTGCCGGTATCGCCTATGCATTTTGTTCCCATGGTCACGTGACGCGGACATTTAAATGCATAGGAGATACTGGCCCCCCCCATAACGGGGCCTGTATCTCGGGAAGTAGGAGGTCCCTGAGGCTATCCGCTATGGTAATGAAGTTTACTATAAATGCATTTTTATTGCACAGGATTCATGCCAGGGGTCTCCGGTGCTAATATTAATGGATATCAGCTCCAGAGATTCCCGGCATCAATCCTACGCAGGAAAAAAGCATTTTTTTTCTAAGTCCCATCTCGCCGCTTCTCTGCAGGTTTCCAACACCTTCACGCCAACTCGTTCTGGCGTGAGGATTTTGTGATAAAATCACCATTCTAGAGCGGCTATATGCGTTCATAGCCTAATTACTGCTACTAGAATTGCACGAGTTTATGAACATGCTGAAAAGTGGTGATAAGTGACTTATCTCCGCTGCCTCTGTGATATTTTTTATGACTAAATTTTTTTGAGCAATTCAGTCTTTTATCACCCACTTATCATTGCTTACTGATTAGCAGTAGGCATTTTGGGTGATAAGTGCTTGATAAGTGGCTTATGAACGCTTTCTGAATGAGGCCCTAAATCCCTAAATTTGGGAAACTCCCCTCCAGGGTCCAGGATATCATCAAGGAAAGGATGTATTTGATCCCTGTGCCCCTGCAGTATATTGGGATTGAATACTTTTCATAGGGTTTTACCTTTGACTAATACTGTTATACCTATTGATTTATCGTAGACTTTTGCTTAGAAGATTGTGGTTTTATTTCATTGTTATTAGAAAGCAGCAAACGTTAAAAAAAAAAGTCAATTTGTATAGTAATAGTCTAGAGACAGGATAAATACATCACCTTCAAATCACTATATTTCAAGAGGTTATTGTATACCTATCCACCCTTTCACTGCCAGAAAATCTGGGCAACACATTGACAGCGAAAGTTTTAATAGAACAAAAAAACACATTTATCCCCTAAACACAGCCTTTTCCAGGGCATCTTCTGTGTCCATGTACTCCAGGTGAGATGGGTAATTGGTGCAGTCGTATCGGCCGCAGGTGCGGACGTATTTAAGGAAATCTGGAGCTCCCGGCTTGATCACATTGTCGGCAAGTAACACGGAGCCCTTTCTAAGCAATCCGCAGCTCTGCAGAGGAAGAGGGGGTTAGGCAGAGTACAAACCAGGGCAGGTAGCTTAGTTGTGCAAAACTCAAAGACCCCCTTATTTCACACCACCGAGTGTCACTCAAAGAAACTTCACACACAAACCCTCTGACAGTTGTCATTGAAAAGCTGAACCGGTCACTGTCCTGGAACAGGATTGTTTATTTTGGGTGTACTTTCTCTGCTCTCCGGCTGCCAGCTCTCCCCAGGGAAGCTTTCATGTTTTTCCTGTTCTAGCAGCCAGTGCTGCTGTGAAATTGCAACATAGCTGTTACATATCACCTTTTCTACAGGCCACTAGTCAGTTGCCCTGGCAACCTCCCAATGCGCATAGTTTGAGATTGGTTTAGCCCTCTCCCCCTGTCCTTCTCTGTTATTGTAATGCCCCTTGGCTTGTTCCTGTCTGGAAAGTGTGCTCGCTCTTAACAACAGCAGACAGTGAGTAGCCACATCTTCCACTGCTCCCTGTGAAAGGGATTCCTTTTTACCTTCCCCGGATAAAAAAGCCACTTCCTCTCACTTAGGAAATGTCTCTTGTGAGAAGTATCCTACCACAAACTACATGCAAGTACTTTTTTATTTCTGTTAACACCACTCAAAGTTGAAGAAAATAGAAGGACTTTGTGTGCTTTAAAAAGGGGGTGCGTTTATGCTACATGGATCTTCTCACATGCCCCAAGTGAGCCTGGATCCAGAATAGTCACCATGATCGGCTGCTTTTTTACACTGGTTCATTGGATACACGGGGCGGATCGGCTTACTTTCAGACCGAGACACGGATTTATATTCCGTTATATGGGGTTAGAACAGGGGAGTGCAATACCAATCCTCAAGGACCACCATCAGGTCAGGTTTTCAAGATATCCCTGCTTCAGCACAGGTGGCTCAGTCTTCAACTGCACCACCTGTGCTGAAGCCGTGATATCCTTAAAACCTGACCTGTTGATGGCCCTCGAGGACGGGAGTTGCACTCCCCTTGGTTAGAATGACCTTCCTTGCGTGATCAGCATCTGTAACCAATTCCTAGTAGGAGAACTGGACTTTGCGCTCCTAACGTGAAGGAATTCTGCGCCCTAGAGACGCTCGTGTCACAGGAGGATGGTGACGCACCTTACGTTAAAAGAAAGTGTATGGGACAAGCTGCACAATTCATTTTATACGGCATTGTACGGTTACCAACCTATACCTGAAGCCACGGAGACATTGGGAGGGGCGGGGGAACAGGTCTGACAAAAGATGGCGACTCACCTCCAAGAGTTTGGTGTCTGATGTATATTTGTCTTTCCAGTGATCCACAAACACGAAATCCAGAGTGTCCACTTCATATTTCTTTTTCAACTGGGGGATTATATCATCTGTGGTGCCTTCCAGGATCTGTACCTGGAAAGGGACGGCATTGCAATGGGTTAGGCTGAGGCCCCGCTGCGGTCGGCGGCACGCATGCGCGCGGGCCACCAGCCCCTTACCTCAAGTGTGCTGGTCCCCGCTGCCTCCTTCCGACGTGGCTCACTGCGTGCTGTGACGCGTCAGCCTGCCGGAGCTACAAGCTTCTGGTGATCAGAAGCGCTAACGAGTCACGTGGTACACGAGTCAGCCAATGAGGAGGGAAGGAGGGGAGCTAAAGGTGGGATGTGGCTTGGGAGGGAAGTGTGCCTGTGTGTGCAAAGTAGATGGCCCAATCTATCCCTGTCCTCCTGGACCCACAACCCGCCCTCCTACGGACCCACAACCTCCTCCACCCCTCTCCCCGGGGTCAATGGCCGCGCCCCCCCATGCCAAAAAAAGTTTACTGCAGACCGCAGATCGCCGCCGGCAAGCAAGGCGGCTGTGCGGACGCATGCAGCGGGGCCTTAGCCTTAATGAAGGCTGTCCCTGCGTTGGCGTCTCGCTGCACCTTTTAATACCTCCACGATTGAACGGGACATGGACACTGCACAATGTAACCAGTGGCAGTTAGGAGTGGGAGCCAGTGATACAACCCAGACAGAGAAACAACTTAAAATGTTGCTTGCCATAAAACACCCAGCAATGTAGTGACCTCGGGGTAGGGCTGGGTTTCTTTGCTGCAGTTTAATTGTATCATTTTCACATCTCGCTGCTACTACCACAAGTCAAGTTGCTTCAGTAATGAGACTGGCTGCTTGTTCATTCATGCATCCATGCTGCTAGCACACTGCGCACTGATACACAGTATTGCTGTTAGAGTTCAGAGTTCACATTTAACACCTTCAGTGCTGGAGGGGGATGTAACACATGGCATAACCTTTTCCCACTGAAGAGTTTAAAATATAATTAGCACCTTTGTTTTCATTTACGTATTTAAAAAAAATTACACAAAAAAGGGGATTTAGTTGTAGCTACAATAGGAAAACGTTCCACGTTTTGGATCCACACATTAAAGCCGGGGTGATCTAAAGTGAATCCAGTATAGCAAAAAACCCTTAAGCTGCGTAACTACCAGGAATGTTACAGCAGCGATATAATCAACCGAGAGTCTACAAGTGGTACTGAGAGCAGCTGCCACGGACAGCTACCACGGACAGCTACCACGGCTGCCCCTGATAGCCTATTTGTTCCCCAGTTTGCCTGGTGGACAGTCCGTCTACCGCGGGTTTGCCATTCCTGAACTTGGGGTTCCCCGGACATAGGGGGACCATTGTTGAGCTCTGGGGGAACCCCGTGCTTTAGGTAACATAGAATAATAATAATACCCGGTATTGCTGCGGTAACATTTGCAACAGTACAAACACACAGACCGCTCACACTGACCGCTCACACTGACCGATGGTAGATGCATGTATCCTTTAAGTTAAGGGTTATCAACTCCAGTCCTCAAGACTCCCCAATAGGTCAGATTTAAAGGATATCCAGGCTTCAGCGCAGGTGGCTCAGTCGAAGAGCCTGCTTCAGCACAGGTGGCTCCGTTGAAAACTGAGCCCTGTGCTGAAGCAGGGATACCCTGAAAACCTGACCTGTTGGCAGGTCTTGAAGACTGGAATACAGAAAAAACACAGCGCACAACGCTCATAGTGTATTAAAATTATAATGTGAATCAATAAAGAAGGTAAGTATTAGGCGTACATTTAAAACATATTTAACAGGCAATTGGAGGGTTAATGTTACCCATACACCACTCGGGACGGCAGTGTAAAGATCTTCAGTGTAGAAACACACCGCTCCTGCCGTCACGGTCACTTTCACTCAGGCTGTGTCCTGGATGATAATCAGCTCGGTCAAGATAGTTCAGCAGGGCTCACGGTACATGGTACACGCAGTGTCCTCAGGTTGGGGAGTCTTTACAGCAACACGGATCACGCTGTTCCACACTCCGATCCGGTATTTCCGTATCAGTGACGTCACTCGGGAGCGTCAGCGCGTCGTAGCCCTCCCAGACACCGTGAAGGCCCGCAATGAGATATTGCACAGTCCAAAGTTCATATAGCAGCTAGGATCTTAATTCCAACGCGTTTCGAGACATAGAAGTCTCTTCATCAGGGAATAATCAGTTTATTCCCTGATGAAGAGACTTCTATGTCTCGAAACGCGTTGGAATTAAGATCCTAGCTGCTATATGAACTTTGGACTGTGCAATATCTCATTGCGGGCCTTCACGGTGTCTGGGAGGGCTACGACGCGCTGACGCTCCCGAGTGACGTCACTGATACGGAAATACCGGATCGGAGTGTGGAACAGCGTGATCCGTGTTGCTGTAAAGACTCCCCAACCTGAGGACACTGCGTGTACCATGTACCGTGAGCCCTGCTGAACTATCTTGACCGAGCTGATTATCATCCAGGACACAGCCTGAGTGAAAGTGACCGTGACGGCAGGAGCGGTGTGTTGCTACACTGAAGATCTTTACACTGCCGTCCCGAGTGGTGTATGGGTAACATTAACCCTCCAATTGCCTGTTAAATATGTTTTAAATGTACGCCTAATACTTACCTTCTTTATTGATTCACATTATAATTTTAATACACTATGAGCGTTGTGCGCTGTGTTTTTTCTGTATTCTGTTCCTATTAGGGGTTATTTGAGCTATCCCCTGTGCCGCAGCTGCAGACGCTCCTTCCGAGTTTACCAGGTCACATTTTTTACCCCTTTATATCACCTATCACTATTTCACGTATAAATTGTTTGTGGTTGCTCACCTAATTTTCACACTTGAAGACTGGAGTTGAGAACCTCTGCTTTAAGTAGACCGAGTGAAAACAATGTACAACTGTGCATGCAAGTTTGGCAACATCAACACTGGAACCCTTTATCCCGCGGGGTACTTACTTTGTTTATACCTACAACTGTCACAGCACTATCACCGGTTAAAGCCGGGCACCTGACCAACCGTAACTAGATATATATATACACACACACAGACACACAATCACAGCAAGCTCAAGAACCCCAAATCCCACCACATCATATATACAGCATATACATGTGTCAAAAAGGAGAGCTGCTGAGCGTGGCCAAACAGTGCTACATCCAGTGCTGCATACAGTGCTACATACAGTGCTGCATCCAGTGCTACATACAGTGCTACATCCAGTGCTGCATCCAGTGCTGCATCCAGTGCTGCATCCAGTGCTGCATCCAGTGCTGCATCCAGTGCTGCATCCAGTGCTGCATCCAGTGCTGCATCCAGTGCTGCATCCAGTGCTGCATCCAGTGCTGCATACAGTGCTACATCCAGTGCTGCATCCAGTGCTGCATCCAGTGCTACATCCAGTGCTGCATCGTGGCCCCTCCTAGGGTTTAAGCTCCTCACCCCTCCCTACTTTCCAATTAACAGTTTTTTTCCATGTTCCTGTGTACGACAGACCCGCTGTGGTCATTCTCCCTCCAGCAGAGGTAAAATTAGGATTTTACCAGGTAGTGATTGGACCTGCATACTGGTCACGCCGTGATGTGGCTGCATACTGGTCACGCCGTGATGTGGCTGCATACTGGTCATACCGTGACGTTGGCTGCAGGCTTATAACGCTTTGGTATATCAAGGTAGATCCCAAGAAAGGATCAAAAAGATTCCCTCATAGCAGAGCACTCATTGTATGGAGTGTAATAAACAGACTAACATTGGTCTATCAAAATGATATGTGTAGATTGGTCCAATTGTCCCATCTAAACCAAACTGGCCAGGAAAAAATAATAAAGTTTTATTCAAATATATATATTAAAAACATACAAATCACATTCAAACATTAAAATAACCCCGTAGTTCAAGTGGCAGGATCAGCAAAATCTATAGAAATTGATTCTAATATCAATGTATTTACTGTCACTCTAAGCGTCTGATTATATAGACAAGGTGTCTTACAGTAAGACACCTTGTCTATATAATCAGACGCTTAGAGTGACAGTAAATACATGGATATTAGAATCAATTTCTATAGATTTTGCTGATCCTGCCACTTGAACTACGGGGTTATTTTAATGTTTGAATGTGATTTGAATGTTTTTAATATATATATTTGAATAAAACTTTATTATTTTTTCCTGGCCAGTTTGGTTTAGATGGGACAATTGGACCAATCTACACATATCATTTTGATAGACCAATGTTAGTCTGTTTATTACACTCCATACAATGAGTGCTCTGCTATGAGGGAATCTTTTTGATCCTTTCTTGGGATCTACCTTGATATACAAGATATATATCCTTCTGAGCACCTTTGGTTCATTATAAATATATTTCCTACGTATTTGGATGAGCGGTTGTTTTTCCTTTATAGTTTATAACACTTTGGCCAAAGGATTTAACTAAGTGACCTTTACTCATGAGAATATTAGCACTGAATTATTGTACTGTATAATTGTCACTTTGGATGTAGCACTGGGCATTTCTGTCTTTAGAGATTATATATATATATATATATATATATATATATATATATATATATATATATATATATATATATATATATATATATATATATACATACACATACACATATATATACACACATACACACACACATATACACACACCTTATCCTGAACTCCGGCAAATTCAATCATCTGCTTGGCCACTGCAGCGTGAGCCGGGTTCATCTCCACGGTGAAGAAGCGAGCTCCAGGCTTCAGGAGCCGAGCTATCCGGACAGCAGAATATCCGCAGTACGTGCCCAGCTCCAGTAATACTGATGGGTCGGTCTCTTTCAGTACTTTATCCAGGATCAGGCCTGAAAATGAAGTACCGTGCATCAGTGCCAATCCCTGGTGAGCATTTATATGTGCCGTGTGTGCCCATTTACAAATGTGTTTGCTTAAAGCTGCAGTTCAAGCTGTCGTTTTTAAAAAAAAATATATATTTTTTTTCATTCAATATGTGCATCAATACAATCTGCACACTGACAAGTGATTAGCTAAGTTGCCGATCGATCCGTTCTCCTGTAATATATCGCTGAAGATTCGGCTGGGGGTTCACTAAATACATCTTGGGTCCTCTTCTGCTGCACTGACAGCCAAAGTTCTGTGAGGAAGATCATGTGACCAGACAGGCAATAGATTCAATGGGTTCCCTGCTAAAGAGGGCAGGGCTCAAAAAGGTGATGCTGTTTCAGAAGGGGAAGGGGATGTGACTTTGTAAATGGTTGCTATAGGAACAAAAATGCCTGTTACATTAGAATAAATAAAACATTTCTTTAAAATAGTTTTTTTTTTAAATGCTACTCTTTCTCATAGTACAGAACTGATTTATTTAAAAAACACACATGTAGGATATTGCTTAATTAGATTGTAAGCTCTTCGGAGCAGGGACTCCTCTTCCAAAATGTTACTTTTATGTCTGAAGCACTTATTCCCATGACCTGTTATTTGTATTATTTGTTAATTATGTGATTATCAGGTGTATTACTGCTGTAAAGTGCTATGTACATTAATGGCGCTATATAAATAAAGACACACACACACACACCTTAATCTACAGTTTAAAAAAGAAAAAAGGTGATCAATAAAATCATGGTCAAAACTATTATTAAAAAAACACCCAGGGTAATCTTTATGGAACGGGGCTGTAAAGTTCTCTGACGGACAAGTGGACATTGAAAAATTGAAACCTTATGTCATGTAATATTTGATGTTTTTATATACAACCGATTGATGTGTTCTAATATACGGTAGTGCCAATGCAAAAGGCGAGGGAGATACGTGTCAGAGATGCACAAGATGTTGGACCCATAGCGTTCTTTCCATGTCGTGCTCTGTAATAGACCATGCACAAGTCCAACTGCCCAACGCGCCTTACTTTACAGATTGGAGTTGCACAGTATTTACAGACGCCAATCACAATGCCCACTTAATGCCGCCCAAGCAACAACAAGACCTCCCTGTTGGCGTAATGTAATATGCAGAGGCGTTTTCGGATTATTGCCAATACGGAGCAATCCAAGACATAGATTGTTTTATTGTTGTTATGTTTTTACATAGAATTGAAGCAGGGGGTCTCCGCAGCTAAACCGCGTTCATTTCAGCTGCGGGGTCCCCTTACTTCCAGAGATACTTACCTCCGGAGGGGGTGCAGGCATCCCTCTGCTTTTTAAAGCTCCCGCGCCGTGTGGGCCAATAGGAAGCCACGCCTGTGACGTCACGGCTTCCTATTGGCCCGCAGGACGCGCTCCCCACCTAGCCGAGCGGCTACCGGCACCTACTACGGAGCTCTGTATCTCCGGAAGTAGGGAGTCCCAGCAGCTGAATCCCGTTAATTATCGGGGTTCAGCTAGGGGGGCCCCCAGCTTCAATACAATGTTAAAAAAAAGTACTCTGCAAAAACAAAATCGCTGGCTTGGATTGCCGCTTTCATTCTTTGGCCCCGACCCCTTCCTCTCGTTTGAAGGGCAACCCTGCTCACCCAGAAGGCCACAGGAACAGTGCAGACTGGGATATCGAAACACTGCAAGTTATCCCAATACAAACATGGAAATCATTTTTTATTTAGATCGAAGAAGGGGGGGGCGTGGGGGTTGGGCGACTGGTCAGGTTTTCAAGATATCCCAACTTCAGCACAGGTGGCTCAATCAGTGGCTCAGTCCAAACCTGTGCCTCCTGTGCTGAAGCAGGGATATCCTGAATACCTGACCTGTTGGTAGCCCTTGAGGACTGGAGTTGGCCACCCGTGATTTAGATCTAGTACAGATGTAGCCAGCTTGATCACACTCACTGATAACGCTGCATATCGGGATTCAATATCACAACATATACCCCAACATCCAGCGATAGCACAGAATAGCCCAACATGCCCTCCATTACAATAACCCGGGCTACACCTGCATTTGAAGGCCGCAGAGCGCACCCCTGGAGCCCCCCCGCCGTTACCTTTCTCGTCCCCCACGTTCATGGCCCATTCCTTCGTGCCGCAGTATTTATCGATAATGTCCACCACGCTCTGGGGGCTGCCGCGCACTGCGTTCTGCAGCACGAACTCCAAGATCCTCTGCTCCTTGGTCTGAGACATGAGGAAATTTCTGATGATATCTACACTCTCGTACCAATAAATCTTTGCCGTGGCACTTCGCCGAACGAGAAGAGCGATGAGCAGAGAGCCGAGAATGAGACCACCGCAGATACACAGGAGAATTGTGTTGATATTCACCATCTGCATTAATAATAAAAACGTCATGAGTTAATAAAATAATAATAATAGTTTTTTCTTGTATAGTTTTACGTAGCGCTTTACAGAGACATTTTGCAGGCACAGGTCCCTGCCCCGTGGAGCTTACAATCTATGTTTTTGGTGCCTGAAGCTCAGGGAGATAAAGTGACTTGCCCAAGGTCACAAGGAGCCGACACCGGGAATTGAACCAAACTTTCAGTGCCAGTCAGTGTCTTTACTCACTGAACCACTCTTCCCAGGTTTGCGCCTGTGCACCTTTATCTGTGAAACGTCGGTTTGTTTGGAATAAAGATTATATTTTTTCTATACCCCTGGAGAACCGGTTCTGTCTCCGTTTCGAGAATTTGTTTATATTCATTTCATCTCCCCGGACTTCCGGGCAGCTGAGGCGCTGTGTATGGTCACGGGTGTGCACCTACTGTCCCACACTTATATCAACCGTCATATAAGGTGCTCTTCATGTCTGCTGCAGAACAATAACCCCCAAGCGGAGAATTAAACGCCAACATGCGTATCTATCCCGGAGCAGCACCTTAACCTCAGCTCTTCCCCAACAGCCAATTATAGGAAACGGTTGCTCAGACCATACAGAAGAAATGTTACATTGAATCAAACATCCTGTCCGAGATAAGGACACGCACACACATCGCTTCACATGCAGCGTACATGGGGCTCTTTAAATCCCAATTCTGGGCACATACGGCAGTTCGGAAGTAGGTTAGGTCGCCATAGAAACTCGCGGGACAAAAGGAAAGATAAAAAAAAAACCGGGGTTTAGCTTCTCCTGCTCCTGAGTTTGTTACATGAGGAAAGGGATATGTTTGGCATGGAAACAGTGATATAACCAGATGTAACAAGGAAGAGATGCTGGGGGGTTTCCCTGCCAAGTTACAGAGATGACAGTAAGGATGAATGAGGAAACAGCTTCCAGCACGACACAAATACCAGGGGAATAGCTCCCAGGGATATACAGGAGAAGGAGAGTACAGCTGCTAAATATACTCCCAAGGTGTCCCATCGCAGGGACTTGTTATTTTATCACGTGCCACCATATTTCGTAGCGCTGTACAATAGGGGTCGGAGGACGAAAACAATAAGATATCAAACATTAGCATACATTGTTACAGTAGCTAAGGAGGATCCTGACCATAGGAGCTTACAGTCTATAAGGAAGGGTACGTGGAAGCAAAGTACAGGGGGACCTATAGCACGGTGTAATTGCAATTGCTGATAATGTCCATCCAAAGTGGAAAAACCGGTGCAAAGTAACACGATACTCTGTGTGTGTGTGTGTGTGTGTGTGTGTGTGTGTGTGTGTTCCCTCTGGGGGAAATGACTGAAAGTGCAGATGTCGTGTCCACAGACATCCACGTGAGAGACAGTTACCACAAGGACACGTGACTGTGCTTTGGTGAATCACCGCCTTTTCCTTGAACCAACAAGCCCTGTTACGTTCTCGTATTCACAGGATTACATTTATATCAAGAAGAATTGTTTGTATTATACGGCGCCAACAGTGTGCCCAGCGCCGCGCATAGATTTTACTTACTAGCTGATGTCGAAGACTGAGCGGTACAGGGAAAATAAGTCAAGATCACAGGGAGAACTGACATGGGATTTAAAGCACGGTCACCCACTTCAACGACAGTCACTACCAGCGCGCTCCGCCTTCAACCTCGTGCGCGACTCAGATCATTAAAGCGGTTAAAAACACTCGGCGTTTCCTTGGATAACACATTTAACTGAATACATATACAGGCATACCCCGGTTTAAGGACACTCACTTTAAGTACACTCGCGAGTAAGGACATATCGCCCAATAGGCAAACGGCAGCTCATGCATGCGCCTGTCAGCACGTCCTGAACCTCCCTACCTATACCGAAGCTGTGCGCAAGCGGGGAGACTATAGAGCCTGTTACAAATACGTTATTTACATCAGTTATGCACGTATATGAATATTACAGTACATGCATCGATAAGTGGAAAAAAGGGAGTGCTTCACTTTAAGTACATTTTCACTTTACAAACATGATCCGGTCACATTGCGTACGTTAATGCGGGGTATGCCTGTAGAAAGTCACGAGAGCAAATAACACATGTTAATTACGAGACAAAGGTGAATCTGAGTGCGGAGCGCAAGGTCCAATGTGCCCTACACAAAGTACACAGGGGGGGTTCTGCAATGGCGTAGGAGGGAGCCACCTTTACGGAAACATTTCCACGCATATTTTAACAACGCGATTCCTTTAATAAAGACATTGAAACAAAGCAGCGTACACTTATTACAACACCGATTTGGCTTTATTATCCTAAAAAATTCTAGCATATATATTTTGTCTGTTACCAACAACAAAACAAACCCCTAAAAGCTGAAGTGATTCGGAAGATGAGGGGGCACAGCGGCAGCGCGGGCAGCTTCTCTGCCTTCTGCCCAAGGCTTGTAACATTTCAAACTGATGCAGCAGCAGCAAACCCAGGTCATGCCAAGAAGCAGGGAGAGAACAGGGACTTCTCTCTGCCCAAGACATTTTAACCTCTTCAGTGCAGGAGCTTGAAACATGCTCTCCCGACACTTTAATTTCCCCTGCAGGAGGATAATGCCACGTACAGGAGGTGAATATCCCCCATGGGAGGTGGGCGTCCCCTATAGGTAAGGGGCTTTGTTTGCACAAAGTATGAATCCCGGTTTGTTGAAGGATACGGGGTTAATGCGGTAGGCATGCCCTGACTGTTTGGCGTATTTAGTATATTTTCCCCCAGAAGACACGGAGATCTCAGCTGGTCCTTGCACGTGATGCAGAAACATATCAACGCATACAATTACAGATCATCGCGATGTAGCCACTCATCTGCTTTACTGACATCAATTATTGGGGGGAAACTTCAAAGACAAGAGGTGACCTACTGATGCAGGCAGCTAGATGCTGGTCTTTTAAGTGGGTGATACAGGTTCAACACCAGATCTTCCTGTGTGACACACTAGATATTACATTGAGAGCAGATTCACTACCTGCACTGTGTATAACACTATAAGAGCCTTATTTATGAGAAGATGGGAAAGCAAGACACAGACATATTGTGCTCTTTCCTTCCCCAAAAAGTCCCCTTGGAAAGCTTTAAATAAGTCTTCGAATTATAAAATCATTACTTCTGGGAGAGAGGCTGGCAGCCATTTTACATACTCTCCCAAAATTCCCCGAGAGTATTGCAGCATAAAAAGGAAGCAAGAATACAAACACAGCATGAAAAGACTGGCTAAAAGAGTTCACCAAGGGCAGATAAAGAAGGGAGTTTAAGTCAGCGTGCGCAGAAACTCACCAAACAGCACAGGTTCACTCTGTGGCTTGTGTCATGTGTGTGTTGCTAATTATTTCTGAGCAGGTATTTGTGGAAGTATGCACAAATGAACCTGTGGCTGCCTCTGCCTGTAGGAAGATTGGGACCCAGCCCACAGATCTGACTAGCTTTACCCTTTGCATTGCGTTAGGGCCAATTGCAGCCAGCACTGGGGTTACAGCATCTAGGCTGAGTCCCCGCTGGCGCCGAGCGTGCTTATGCTTGGAGAGCGCTCCAAGCATGAGCGCCGAGTGTCCTGCGTGAACGCGCGCGCGGGAGGGGGGCATTGCGGGTAGTTGAGCGCGCGGGAAAGTATAGGTTTTATGTTTACTTAAGCGCCGGTGAGCGTGTGTGCCCACGCACAAGCGTGAGCGAGGACTTACATATAGCTATATATGCAAGTAACCGCTGGAAGCGCCGCACGCTCAGCGCTAGCGGGGACGCAGCCTAATGCAGCGTGTTCCGCTCCGGTCTAGGACATACGGTCGCGGCAAAATACCGGCGGTGTTTTGACTCCACTTACCCCGCCGCCGAGACCTCTCCGCCAAGGTAAGCCCCTAACCTTACCCTTTACCCCAAAACCCCCTAATCTTAACCCCTAATACTAACACTACCCCTTACCCTAAAAACTTTACCCTTAACCACTAATACTAACACTACCCCCTACCCTTAACCTAAGCCCCCTAAACATAACCTCTCTAATAGTAACGCTGTCCCCTACCCCAAAAACCTTACCCTTAACCGCTAAAACCCCACCAATTAACTTACCTTGGCGACGTGGCCGGCAGCGGAGGGGCTGCGACGGAGGGTCCCTCAGCGGACAAACGCCGCCGGAGGCTTGGGCGCGGTTTAGTGTCTTTAACCCTTTTTAGCCAGTACAGGTTTTTAAATTGGGGTTTGAGATTTAAAACGCAGACTTTGCTGGATTTGTCATCTCGCACTTAGGGTATTTATACAATGTCTTAGCAGGAAATCCATGGTCACCCCTTGTTTTCACGTATTTAGGGCATTTACATATTCTGAATGAATGAAAACAACGTGACTTGGCTGTATCTGTTGAAATCGAGCCAAGTGACAACCTTACTTAATGCAATAATTATATACCAAATTTTGCATGATAGTTCCCGAGACCAAGGAGCAGGTTTTTGTCTACGTTTGAATACAATTCACAAATGACATCAGCTATGACATAACTGATAACTGATCCCATCACACAACCCTCAAACCACCACTTAATCTTGGTCACTTTGAAAATCTAAATTGCAACATTAGCAAAAATACAGGAACAGCCAAAGTTCTTCAAGAGCGCACACACACAATACACACACAATACACACACAATACACACACAATACACACACAATACACACACAATACACACACAATACACACACATCCCCCTCCCCAAATACACATAAACTCGCCCCCTCACCAAATACACACCCGCCCCCTCACCAAATACACACACCCAATAATTCCCTTCCCAAATACAGGTACACACATCCCCAATAGTCTCCACTCCCCAAATACAGAGGCACACACAATAAACCCACTCCCCAAATAAACACACACACACACACAGCCTGGGGCCTTACCCGACTCCTGCTAGAGACACATGGCCAGTGCACAGAAGAGGCCTGAGGGATAGATGGGCAGTGCTGAGCAAAAGGGAGAGCGAGGAGGGGAGGGAGAGATGGGGGCGGCAGCCAGAAAAGGGGAGGGCACAGCTTGCCTGCAGTAAGAGAAGTGTAGGGTTGCTGGCAGGGAGGCCAGGCCTCTTCCCCTCTCATCCGCTGTGCACCTGCCAACCCTAAGTACACTCTCCCACACACAGGCAGCATTAGAGGCTCTCCATCCTGCGCTGGGGCCATAGTGCCTTCGCCCGTGCGGAGGAGCGCACGGCCGCGCCGTCACCCGTGGGTGCGTTTTTTGGCCACGGTACGCGCGCCGTCCGTGGGCGTGTCTAGGGGCGTGCCAGTGACGTCACGGAGCTGGTTGGCCCTCATTGGGCGAACCGCTCACGTGACCGGCCTGTCGCGCAGAGAAATCCGTTTGAACTGATTTCTTGCACAACGCGCGACCCCTCCCACTTCCGCGCGGCCGCATAGACGCGGACACTAGTGCACGGTCTGCGGTACCATGGCCCCAGCCCAACACTTCAGGACCTCAGAGGCAATGAAACCATTATGGGTGGAGTTCCTGCTGTTACAGCGGAGGGATTTCGCATTCAGCAATTAAAACATTCAATGACCCTTTTTTAAATGTCAGTATTTATGGTTCCTTAGAATTCCCGAGCAATGCCGGGTCCTTTCAGCTAGTATATATATATATATATATACACTGTATATATACTGTATATATGAAGAATGCACATCGAATTCTTGTAGACGTTGTCTCCTTTTTGTACCCCAGGGTCAGTTACAGGCTGCAATGTATATAATAAGCCTTATAGAAACGGACCGCAAAAATGCTGGGTTATAAACAGGCAAATGAAAAGGAACACAGAATAATAAATGTTCCGCTCTGGTTCTTTTTAAAGTTTCCGAACGATAGAATAATGCAATCGTATGCAAAATGGAGGATTTCAGAGCAGACCATCTTCAGGAACAAAATGACAGCAGTATACAAACGTCCCACTATTTCATGTGACGCTTTCAAGGCGCCTCCCAACTATACTGAGATATTGAAGGCGTCGCCATGCGCATCTGTGACAGCGTCTCACCATCTGCTTCTTCTCTCTTCACTTTGTGCTTCATGAGCATTCATGAGTAACTCGTGGAAGGATTTCCTCTTATGTAACATAAAGAATAGCAACTCGCTTTTTGCCCGGAGGCTTTAACATATTTACTTGTAATGTAGCTCCTCGCCAGCTATTAACTGTTACAGAATCTTTATATACACATGCGAGAGCATTCTACACCAGGGTTGAAGTTTTGGGGGGTTAAGGAACTCTACATTTATATTGTGAAGTTCTGAGGAACCCCAACACTCTCTAATAGTGCGTCTGAGAATTACTTTGCACTGTACCTTCCCTGCTACTTTGCACTGTACCTTCCCTGCTGCTTTGCACTGTACCTTCCCTGCTGCTTTGCACTGTACCTTCCCTGCTGCTTTGCACTGTACCTTCCCTGCTGCTTTGCACTGTACCTGCCCTGCTGCTTTGCACTGTACATGTCATGCTGCTTTGCACTGTACCTGCCGCTTTGCACTGTACCTGCCGCTTTGCACTGTACCTGTCCTGCCGCTTTGCACTGTACCTGCTGCTTTGCACTGTACCTGTCCTGCTGCTTTGCACTGTACCTGCCGCTTTGCACTGTACCTGCACTGCTGCTTTGCACTGTACTTGCTGCTTTGCACTGTACCTGCCGCTTTGCACTGTACCTGTCCTGCTGCTTTGCACTGTACCTGCACTGCTGCTTTGCACTGTACTTGCTGCTTTGCACAGTTTAAAACCAGAGACAGAACATGAAACACAGACAGAGCTCAGTGCATATCCAGTGAAACTTATACACGGTACAGTGCCTAAATATATATGTATAGATATCTATTAAATAAAATGGTCTTTTAGTTTAACATTTTGGCCAAAGTGTTTTAAGCCCCTGAGCCACTACACGGCAGACCACATCTCAAGGGTCCCTAACACTACTATAAATTCTTAATAACCTGTGCATTACCAGGAAGAATGATTTATAATAAATCTGTCAAAATTAGTTGCATAGTTCTAAGTCTGATTGAAGCTTTTATTAACCTGTACATTACCAGGAAAAGCACTCTGTATTAGATTTGCCACAATCATACTGCAAGCAAGCAAGTTCCCCTGAGAGTGGGAGATGCTATGGAGTGAGCTTTTAACCATTTAAATGTGGGAGGGGGTGAGCTTTGCACTGTACCTGCTGCTTTGCACTGTACCTGCCCTGCTGCTTTGCACTGTACCTGCTGCTTTGCACTGTACATGCCCTGCTGCTTTGCACTGTACCTGCTCTGCTGCTTTGCACTGTACCTGCCCTGCTGCTTTGCACTGTACCTGCTGCTTTGCACTGTACCTGTCCTGCTGCTTTGCACTGTACCTGCTGCTTTGCACTGTACCTGCCCTGCTGCTTTGCACTGTACCTGCACTGCTGCTTTGCACTGTACCTGCACTGCTGCTTTGCACTGTACCTGCTGCTCTGCACTGTACATGCCCTGCTGCTTTGCACTGTAGCTGCACTGCTGCTTTGCACTGTACCTGCACTGCTGCTTTGCACTGTACCTGCTGCTCTGCACTGTACCTGCTGCTTTGCACTGTACCTGCTGCTTTGCACTGTACCTGCTCTGCTGCTTTGCACTGTACCTGCCCTGCTGCTTTGCACTGTACCTGCTGCTTTGCACTGTACCTGCACTGCTGCTTTGCACTGTACTTGCTGCTTTGCACTGTACCTGCTGCTTTGTACTGTACCTGCACTGCTGCTTTGCACTGTACTTGCTGCTTTGCACTGTACCTGCTGCTTTGCACTGTACCTGCCCTGCTGCTTTGCACTGTACCTGCTGCTTTGCACTGTACCTGCTACTTTGCACTGTACCTGCCCTCCTGCTTTGCACTGTACCTGCCCTGCTGCTTTGCACTGTATTTGCTACTTTGCACTGTACCTGCCCTCCTGCTTTGCACTGTACTTGCCCTGCTTTGCACTGTACCTGCCCTGCTGCTTTGCACTGTACCTGCCCTGCTGCTTTGCACTGTACCTGCCACTTTGCACTGTACCTGCCCTGCTGCTTTGCACTGTACCTGCCCTGCTTTGCACTGTACCTGCTGCTTTGCACTGTACCTGCCCTCCTGCTTTGCACTGTACCTGCCCTGCTGCTTTGCACTGTACCTGCCCTGCTGCTTTGCACTGTACCTGCCCTGCTTTGCACTGTACCTGCTGCTTTGCACTGTACCTGCCCTCCTGCTTTGCACTGTACCTGCCCTGCTGCTTTGCACTGTACCTGCCCTGCTGCTTTGCACTGTACCTGCCCTGTTGCTTTGCACTGTACCTGCCCTGTTGCTTTGCACTGTACCTGCCCTGCTGCTTTGCACTGTACCTGCCCTGCTGCTTTGCACTGTACCTGCCCTCCTGCTTTGCACTGTACCTGCCCTGCTGCTTTGCACTGTACCTGCCCTGCTGCTTTGCACTGTACCTGCTGCTTTGCACTGTACCTGCCCTCCTGCTTTGCACTGTACCTGCCCTGCTGCTTTGCACTGTACCTGCCCTGCTTTGCACTGTACCTGCTGCTTTGCACTGTACCTGCCCTCCTGCTTTGCACTGTACCTGCCCTCCTGCTTTGCACTGTACCTGCCCTGCTGCTTTGCACTGTACCTGCCCTGCTGCTTTGCACTGTACCTGCCCTGCTTTGCACTGTACCTGCTGCTTTGCACTGTACCTGCCCTCCTGCTTTGCACTGTACCTGCCCTGCTGCTTTGCACTGTACCTGCCCTGCATACACTCACCAGAATAACATTTTCTTTTCTGCTTTTTCTTTCTGTGCCCTGTGAAATGACTGAAAAAGCTGCACAAACCCCCCTTCCCAAATCCATACCTTATCTCAGGCAGGGAGCTTCCCACTCAGTGTCAGCACAGCTCCAAAAGATGTGGATTTTATGCAGTGTGTGAGTTGCAGCTTCCAATCACATTTCATCACATTTTATTTCCAGCTCTGTTCCCAGCACAGAGACACAAAACTCTCCGAGGAAGCAGCCCCCAGCTCCCTGCTCATGGATCCCCTCCCAGCAGCTACTTCCAGTTACAATGCTGCAGGAGGTTGTATCCGTGCTGTGTAAGATGTTTACATGTTTTTCTTAGGGCAGGGAAATGAGACAAATACTAATTAAGCAGCCTTTTAAAGGTGCTCTGCCTGCCTCTCACTATTTCACTATAATGCAGCATGTTTTCATTCTGGAGGGAAACAAATGTTATAGTTTTGCGGCTGATCTTCCCAAATCTAACCTAAAATATGTTGCCAGACCAATGAAAATGACAACAGAAAAAGAATATGCCTATCCTCCGAGCCACCCTGCAAATCTAATATCTAACGCAGAGCAATGTGCTTCTCTTTTTTTTTTTTTAACTTAAATTTTTATTGGGTTTTACAGAGCATACAATGTGACACATTCCATTGTTAGGTATCGCAGTACCCATACTAATGCTGCCCCCATCCCCGCGTTGCGCTGGGACGGAGCAACATTTTTCATCCTTTACCAACTACATTTAATCACAGGACTTGACAAACCTGACCTACATGACTCGGACAAGACAACAACACAAGAAGGGGAGGGGGGGGGCAGGGCGAGACGGCCTTGAACTTGTTACATGAGTGTTGCATCCTTGGTGGCATCGTTTGACTATATCCTTCCTAGAGATAGAGACTTAGCTGCCCTGTCATCCTAACTCGGGGTGTATCCTACCTGTCTCCTAAACGATAGTGCCTGAGTCTTGCCCCGTCATCGGAGAACGCATTCAATGCTATTAATGCAGGATTGTGTCGGCCTCTACCCCTGGGATGTCTGTTTGGGCAATCCATGGCGCCCATACTTTTAGGAAATTTGAGCCAGAGTCATTGACCCAACTAGTCAACTGTTCCATCTGGCAAACGTGCCAAATTGTATTCCGAATTCTGGGGATAATTGGAATTTCATTTGGTTTCCCTACTGCTGCGATCTCGCATCGGGTGGCGGTTGCGAAATGCGCAACCAGCTTGTGTGCCGCTTTTGGCAATCCCTGGGTCCGCCTGCCCAAGAGGAACAGCCACGGATCCAGGGGGATCTCCAAGTTGAGAATCCTCTGTAACCATTCCCTAATGTTTTCCCAAATCGGGACCACCCTCGGGCAGGACCACAGCATGTGTTTTAAGTCCGCTGCTTCCCCGCACTGCTTTGGGCAGAGCGGCGAATATCCTTTAACAAATTTTGATAGTTTTAATGGGGTGTGATACCAACGCATGAGGACCTTATATGCGTTCTCCTTTAACGTGGCACAGACTGAGCTGTTGGCTGCAGCCTGAAGGATATGATCCCAGTCTTCGTCTTCTAGTGTCTCCCCTAAGTCCGTCTCCCACCTCGTCATGTAGTTGAGTCGGGGTTCGTCAGTCTTCCCAGGACAGATCACTTCCATGTACATCCTAGAGGTCAGTCCCCGTGTGTCCGTTCCTCTGGAGCACATCTGCTCGAAATTCGTTCTTGATGGTCGAATTGGGAATTTATTGTAAAAAGCTCTGATCTGGAGGTATCTAAATAATTCCGTGTTTGGTACTCCTTTTTCTGATTTGATTTGCGCAAATGTTTTAATAAATTTCATCCCCTCCAGATCTTTGAGTCGTTTATAACCCGACTGAGTCCAGATTAGAAAGTTATTACTAAGCATCCCAGGAGCAAAATCTGGATTCTTGAGTAATGGGGTCATCAGGGATTGTTTGGTGGTAAGCTTATGTCTAAATTTGGTATTCCCCCATACCGCCAGAGTTCGCCACGGCCTGTAGCCGCATCCTTATTGTGTTTACACAGCGTTTGGGAAGCCAGATTAAATCGTGCAGCTCAACTGGTGCACAGCAGTCTCTCTCCAGCGCCACCCATCTCCGCAGGGACGGGTCTGCGTGCCACTGGACAATTTGGCTAATTGGGCTGCCTTGTAATATGCCAACAAGCAAGGTACCGCTAATCCCCCTTTTGTGACTGGCCTTTTTAAAATGCCTTTCGCAATTCGCGGGCTTTTATTGTTCCAAATAAAATTAAATATTCGGGACTGTAAGGAGAGGACATCAGCGTGCACTAAAGGCATTGGTAGGGTCTGGAATAGATAGAGCACCCTCGGGAGGAGGTTCATTTTAATACTATGAATTCTCCAGAACCATGAAATACCAAATCCGGCCCATACTCTGAGATCCTCCCTCAGAGTCCTAAACAGTTTCGGGTAATTTGCTTTATAGAGTGAGTTATAATCTTTGGTAATGTACACCCCAATATATTTGATAGAGGAGGCTTGCCATTTGAAATTAAAGTTTATTTCTATTCATTTTTCTACCGGGCGTTGTAGATTTATGTTGAGGGCTTCTGATTTGGTCTGATTGATTTTGAACCCGGAAATTTGATTTAATTTCCCCAAAATCTCAAAGACATTGGGCAGGGAGGTGAGGGGTTTAGACAGTGTCAGGATCACATCATCCGCATACAGCGCCACTTTATGGGCTTGATCCTTTACCTCTATCCCTGCGATATCGGGGCTTAGACGAATATGCGCCGCTAGAGGTTCGATACACAGGGCGAATAACAGCGGGGACAGGGGGCACCCCTGTCTTGTCCCGCTACAGATATTGAATTGTACAGAGGGGAAGCCCTGGTGTCGCACCCTAGCTGTAGGGCCGTTGTATAATGCCATGATGGCTTCGAGAATCCGTCCTTCAAAGCCAAATGCTCTCAATGCCTCCTTCAAGTAGGGCCAATCTATTCTATCGAAGGCCTTCTCCGCATCCAGACTCAATACCATTGACGGGATATTGCGTTTCTTGGCCAAATCAATCAAATCTATTATCCATCTGGTATTGTCTGCTGCTTGCCTGCCTCCGATAATCCCTACCTGATCCGGGTGTATTAATCTGGGAAGGACGATACCCACCCTGTTGGCTAATAGTTTAGAGAAGATTTTTACATCAGAATTAATCAGGGAGATGGGCCGGTAGCCCTTACAGTCTGCTGGGTCCTTACCAGTCTTATGGATCAGTGAGATGGAAGCTTGGAGCATCTGAGTTGGGAAGGAGACCCCTTGCGAGAATTACATTAAATAATTTCAATAGTTGGGGGGGCTAGGGTTTTCAGGTATTTTTTATAATATAAATTTGAGAAGCCATCTGGACCTGGAGCCTTGGCCGGCTTAAGTGCTTTTATTACCTCAGCTAGTTCCTCTAGGGTAAAGTCCCCCTGTAGCGCTTCTCTCTCTCCTCTGCTCAATTTGGGTAGTCGTGCCTCATTTAGACAATCTTTTAGTCTCTCTCCTGTTTGTTGTGTGTGGCTGACCTTATCTCCATCGTAGAGAGTTTCATAGTATCGTTTAAATTCCTCCACGATCAATCTAGGATTGGAGGTAAGGTCCCCCCCCCTGGGTTCGAATTGATGAGATACAGTAATTTGGAAGCCTATTGCGTAGCTTGTTGGCAAGTAAGGTATCTGGCTTGTTGGCTTTTTCATAGAACTTACGCTTAGACCAGGCCAACTCCCTTTCGACCTGGGAGGTCAGCAACAGATTGAGTTTAATTTTAGTGTCCGAGATCTCCTTCAGGATATCATCCTGTTTATTGGCTATGTGGAGTGCTGAGAGTTGTGCTAGTCTCTCCCGCAGCTCTTTTATCTTAGCCTCCTTTTCTCTCTTTTTTTTAGCGGCCAGATTCATCAGAATCCCTCTCATGGTCGCCTTATGGGCTTCCCAGAGTGTCGAGTGTGAAGAGACACTCCCCTCATTGATTTCGAAGTATTCCTTCAGTTTATCCCCTATCTCCCGCTCGGTTATCGGGTTTTTAAGTAGGAGCTCGTTTAGTTTCCAGTTCGCTCCGGGTCTGTCCAGCGAACTTAGTGTGCACCGCAGCTCTATAGGTGCGTGGTCTGACCAAGAGATGTCATGAATCCCTGTTCGGGAGACCACCGGGACCACCCTGTTTGATATCAGGAAGTAATCTATCCTGCTGTATCTGTTATGGGGGTGAGAAAAGAAAGTATATTCTCTCGCGGTAGGGTGCTGCTCCCTCCAGATGTCCACTAATTGGCACTCCCTCATCCCCTGGGTGATTGTTAGTATGTCCTGTTTCTGTGGTTGGCTAGTCCCCGTGCATCTGTCCAAGTCTGGGTCTAGCGTTCTATTGAGGTCCCCCGCTAACAGAATACTGCCTTGTGCTTTGCTGTGTAACAAATTAAAAAATTGTACGAAGAACTCTGGGGCGTCTTCACAAGGAGCGTACACTGAGGCTAACGTTAGCAGTTGACCCTGTATAGTCCCTATTATTATGATGTACCTACCATCTGTGTCTGCGTAGGTCTTGTATTAGAATTGCCACTCCTCTTTTTTTAACAGGCGCCGAGGCCAGATATGTCCTGTAATGTTTATCTAAGTATTTGGGGTGATTATTTTGGGAAAAATGTGTCTCTTGTAGGAAGACGATATCAGGCCTTTTTGCGGATATAATCCTTGAATGCAATTTTTCTTTTAATAGGGTTACTGAAGCCTTTCACGTTGTGTGAGATGACTGTTATTTCCTTACTCATTTGTTGGGTGTTTGTGAGCTGCTGCCGCGGTGTACCTTAACTGTTTGTCTGTGGGTTTCTCTGCAGCGAGGAGGCTCCAACCGTCGTCGCTCAGTTCGGGCATCCTTAGCCTGAGTAGGGTTAGGGCTGGGGGGGTACAAAAGGAAAGACAAACACATAACCACATAGTTAACACATTTATACTGTCCTCGGGGCCTTGGCCCAGCCAACTAGGGACCGAGTTCATCGCCTTTGGGTGCCGGAGGGCCAGGGCGGGGCACCACTCTCCTCAAACCACCCCCCCCCCCAAAGGACTTCGTCAGAGCCGTGGGTATGAACGTCACCCGGCTCAGGCTTGAGGCCCATGCGGACCGCGTCTCTGTCTTGATACCCCTGCCCCGCCACTAACACATGCAAACTCAAAAAACCTATGTTAACTGTATCGCCATTTATTTCCGCTATCTCTACGTTTAACGCAACCTCCCCATTAACTGTAGACATTGCCTACCCCTCTCTCCCTTTTGCTGAGACTTAGTGCCCCCCTGGGCTCTCTGTGAATCCCAGCTATGATGTCGGCCGCATCCACTCAAATATACTATTAGTGCCCCTTCCGCGTCTTGTACCTGCCTAATTCCCGGCTTGGGGTAACCGTTTTCATTTCAGCTGCCCCTCCACCTTCCTTCTGCACCTTCTGTTCTCTCTCCTAGTTGTACCTCTAACTTTTGCGCGCCTATCTACGTACTACTCCCCAACCCCACACTCCTCTCTCTCTCCTCACTTGCTGCTTCTACCCTACTAATTCCTATCACTTACTACCTCTGTCTTCACTCAACTTCCTTGTTCCCCGTCTAATCCTGCTGCTCCCGCCCACCACGCCGTCTATCTTTCCGTAACCTCCTCCTCCTTCGTAACTTCCCCCTCCTTCTCTTACCTACCTAGCCTGACTCACCTTCCTCTTCCTAACTTCCTCTAACTATCTATATAAAACTTCCCCCGTCCCTCTCAAGCCTAACTTATCGTACCTTTTCCTCCTTTTACAAAACTACTTCCCTTAGCCATGCCACCTTCCTACCTCGAACCTTCTCCCTCACCTGCCTATGATCCTACTCCACTTCCACCTCTCTATTGCTTTCCCGCTGATCTCATACCCCTCTTACCTAGTTCTAACTAACTGCTATACTACTGCGTCCCTTCCCTATACCCCCCTCCGCTCCTCCCGCTCTCTTTATTTTCCTCTGCGCTGGCTGCCGCCGGGGTGCATGGGGCTGCCACCTCTGCCATTATCGCTGCCCCTTGGTTGCAGTCCCGCTGTGTCTCCGGCTGCAGCACACGTCCTCCGTGCTCCCCGTCCGCCGGAACTGCGATCACTCGATGTTGTTTCCGCCTCCTCCAAGATGGCCGCTCACGCTCCGTCTCCTGACGTCACCGGATGTCCGGTCTCCGCCATTTTGGACCTCATTTCGCGCCAGACTGAAGGGAAGCGCGCGCTCTCCTCCTTTGCTCCTTGGATATCCGGGGTTTGCGTTCCAACATGCGACTCCATCAGCCTCGTGGCAGCCGCCATCTTCGGATTCGGGGCCTCCGGCACGTAGCCTTCTTCCTTACAGCGTCCGGGTGGGCAAACCGTTCACCCTCTCCTCTCGCCACTGTGGGGGTTCTTCAGCCTCTAGTGTGATGGCAACTTTAAGCGTCTGTTGGGGGAGTGTAACAACTTGGGTAACTGGGAGACTTTGGAACTGAAAACTCCACTACCTCACCCCCTCACCCTCAGTCTTTGTCAGCGCCAGGTTTAGGGGAGCGTCCCGCTGTGGACCAGGTGGGGTCTGGGGCTTCCACTGCATCGGCCGCCATGGTGGGGTTCTTTTTCAATCCCAGCTTTTGGAAGAAGGCGTCCTCTTCCTCCAGTTCCCACATAGAGACTGGCCTCCCATTCCGGACCACCAGTAGACCGAATGGGAAGGTCCAGCGGTACCGGACGGCTTTATCCCGCAATATCTTTGTGATAGGGATTAGGTTCCTACGTCTTAGCAGCGTAGTTGGGGACAGATCTTGAAAAATTAGGAGGCGAGCCCCCTCGAAGTCAATTGCTGGGCTGGCTCGTGTTTTGCGGAGCACAGCCTCTCTAGTGCCATAATAATGCAGTCGCACTATTATATCCCGAGGTTGTTCAGATTGTAGGGGCCTCGACCGCAGCGCCCGGTGGCAGCGGTCCATTTCCAGCCTTTCCTTCGGTATCTCCGGCAGCAGGGACTCAAGCCAACGCAGCACATATTCCTCGCAATCTACCTCCGTCTCGGGGACCCCTCTGATGCGCACATTATTCCGCCGATCTCTATTTTCCGCGTCTTCTTGGAGTTCCCTTATCTCATTAATCCGATGTTGGAGATCGGTAGATTTTTTTCTCAATTTTCTTCGTGGCTCTAGTAGCGAGGTCCAGCTGCTTCTCAATGTGGCCGGTCCGCTCCCCCAGGGATCCCACCTCTTTCTTTAACTCCTTTATATCTGCTTGTAGCAGCGTTTTTAAGTCCGTATAGAGGCGATTAAAGTCCCGGACGCTAACCGGCATCAGTTCGGGGTTGTCACTCTCCTCTTCTTCCCCGTCGTGTTCTGTGTCAGATCCTTGATTTGAGAGCGGCGCCATTGCAGGGCCCGGTTTGCTCCTCCTGGAACTGCCGAAGTACTCCGGTAACCCTTTTTTCTTCGGGGTTTTCGTTAGTTTCTTTGACATCCTCCCGTATTGTTATGCTTGTGGTGCACTTTCCGGGCTTTTACGTCTGCTTTAAAAGGTTTTTTTATTATATTGTTCCGTAGCAGGGCACAGTGCTCTCAGTCTAGACAACCATGCTCTTTGCCTCCGCGCATGCGCCTCACCTCAATGTGCTTCTCTTTAATAAAAAAGCAACGCGCTGTAATAACATCCAAGGGGAGATTGCAACAAACATGAATATCTGCTTTATTTTGTATTTTTATCCCGTTCCTAGGGAGAAAAGAACGACGTGAAGTTTTTATTCGATTCGCGGTTCCTGACTTGGCGAAACTGTTCGTGTTTGTTATCCGTCGCCCATATAAATATCCGGAGCCTGCTGCCCAAACTGGATGAACTAATGGCATGGTGCCTTATGCACAAACCCAAAGCCATCGTTCTCACAGAAACATGGCTAACCCCTAAAATACCCCGATGCAAATATCGCCATTCAGGGATACTCCATTTCTAGGAGAGACAGGTCAAAGAGAGGAGGAGGGGTGTTATTTTATATTGCAGACACCTTACAATTTAACAAAAAAGTAATAGTGCGCAAAACTAAATCGTGACGTGATAAGTGAAGGATATGTGAAATAAATAAATAAATAACTTAACCTAGGATTGAGCGTCTGCAGCTGTGATGGAATGGGGGGGCTCAGGATCCCCCTGGAGCTAGCAAATGGATACGCAGCATCACTCCTGCAAGGACACCTATTCTGGTCTCCGGAGGCGTTGGGTAAAATATCCCGAAACTGCTCGTTATTATTGTATTTGATGTACGCACATTACTCACCCATTTATTATATATGTCAATAATATTTTGTAATGCACTATGAGCGTTGTGCGCTGTGTCTTTTTTGTATCCACCTTACAATTTAAACTGCTAAACTCCCCTCCCCCCAAGTCCACCCTCTTTTTAAATCCTAGTTGGCAAAATCTGCTTCCCCTTTTCTAAGCCCGTTCTTATTGCTGGCATCTACCGCACTACAATTGGCTCAACCCTAAAAACAAGAAAATCCAGATACAAATCAAGTCACTTAACCTAACACAACTAATTTCCCAACCCACACGGACAAACCTGAAATCTCACAACCATTCCTTGCTAGACTGGATTCTCTCCTCTAGTCCCAGCAGAATCCAATCCTCCGGCACCTTCCTGACATTTTCAGTGACCATGCAATAGCGTACTGTGTAAGGAAAATCAGATCACCCCAATCAAGCCCTAAAGTTCTCCTCACTAGAACATTTAGAAACTTTAACCCACAACAGTTTCTGTCTGATCTTAACAGCTGCCCTTGGTACAGAATCAACTTAATTCCCGACACCGATTCGACTATTTCCAATCCGAGTTCTTAAAACTCTGCGATACCGATGCTCCGCAACACTGAATAAGAGTACGGGGGCCCACCTTCCATGGGTAACAACCGACCTTATATCGCTCTACCATCTACGGGATGCCTTGTGGAAAAGCTAAAAAGTAACTGGCACTACCAAGGATCTTAATAACTACAGATGCCTGCGGAACGTGTGCACAAGGCAAACAAAGCACGCAAAAGCACAATACTACTCTGACAATCTTCATCAGAATATATCAAACCCAGCTAACTTCTTCTGGAAGGTTATCAACAATATAAACCAAAAAATAGTACCAGCACTCTCTGTCTCACAGCTACAGATATAAGCGAATACCAGTGTAGGGAATATGAATAATTTAATGACACTAATAATAAACTGAAAATATAGCAACAATAGCCAATACGCCAATGCAAGAATAAATATCACCATAGAGGAAATCAAAAATAAAGGGGGTAGAGGGGAAAGAAGGAGAAGGGGAAAAAAAACACAAAAGAAAAGCAAAAAATCACAAAAATGGAAAAAGGAAAGCAAACTAGGGGGGCGACGTTTCGAGGGGTGACCTCTTCATCTGGCCCATTCCCCCTGGTCCCAAGGTACTTCCCTAAGCCTTCCCTCCCCACTGTCAAATAATCCCACGCTCAGCTAATGATATAAATCTAAAGTCTAAAGAGGGCAAATCACATAAGCAGATATCAAATATCAAACAATAAATGTAAATACAAGAATATTGTAAAAGACACAGAACATATGCAGATATCCGATGTCTATCAGTGAACAAGTATAAGCAAACCCTCTTCCTGGTGCGCGACAAGGACATTCAATCAACCAACCTCTGGGGACCCCTCGTTTCCTGAATTACAAGCGGTTCCCCCCACTGGTTGTGGGATGTGCTGGCCGATACCAAGTTGCAGCATGAAGATGCCGTTGCGACTTTCTGACCACTGACCTCTGACCCCGCGGCATTATTTGTTATTTTGTTTACATTAAATACAACAAATGTAAAGTCTGTTTTACCAGCAAACGGGGGCTTCGTGGCGGTCAGGGCATCACAGCTGAGCGCCACAGGACCCCCTAAAGTAAAAAATACAAGACTTTTTGGGGGAGGGTATTTCCTTCAGCCCTATGTGGCTAAACTCCCCTCCAATTTAAGGGACTCCATCTCAGTACTGAATTTGCTACAGGACTTTTCAAAATTGCAAAACTTTTATTTCAATTTTTATATGTATTTTTATTTAAAAGTGTTTTTCATTTAAGTTTGTTTTTTGTTCAAATTATGTTTTTTAACCTCCTTTTTCTTTTCCATTCTAGCTATTCCCGTTTAGCACATTGAATATGCTATTTAGGGTTTTTATTTAATGTTTTTGGTTTGAATAAAGATTGTATGTTGAGATTGTTGCCTGACACGGCACAGTGGGTAAGATTATGGGGTTATTGACTCCTCCCCGCTCCTCCTGGATTGGCTGGAGGACTCGAGCCGTGGGCCAATCAGGTTTGAGCGTGGGGTATTTCAATGCCTTACAAACTAGTACATGTTATTCCCTGATGAAGAAACCTTATGGTTTCGAAACGCGTTGGAAAGAACTTTTGATGTGATATCTCAGTTGGACATTTCATCCTACTTTATTGCTGGTTCGAATCCCCAACTGGTGAGAAAATCGCGACGTGAGTTGCGGTGTCGCCGCAGAGTGACGTCACAGATCTGGAGACGGAGAATCGGAGGGCTGCAAGTGTGCAGCAAACCACTGTGAGTGACTATTCTCACCAACGGAATCCTCGCCTTCGTTAACGAGTCTGCTGGGACATCCACCCACACTAGTAGGACTATTGAGGAAACTGCTGACATTGTTCACGGATCGAAAGACCCAGAGGCATCAAGCTGTATAACATCTGACGATATCCTGCTTGGAGATCCGGTTGGCGCATGGGTAACATTAACCCCTGACATGCTGTTTTTTTTCCACTTTGATGTACAGCAGGGCCCCGCTTCTCGGCGCCCCGCTTTTTGGCGGTGGGTGGTTGCGCCCGGCGCGCATGCGCAGACCGTTGTCTGCGCGCGCATACCGTAGTTTGCGCGTGCAGACAATAGGCCGCGCATGCGCAGAACGGCGAAAATGCCGTTCTGTGCATGCAAAATCACTGAAAATCGCCGGATCCGCTTTCCGGCGATTTTCATTATACGGCAGGCCCCTGGAACGGAACCCGCCGTATTCCCGGGTATTATGTACGCATAATACTCACCTGTACTGTTTAATCTGAATAATATTTCTTTTAATGCACTATGAGCGTTGTGCGCTGTGTTTTTGTGTTTTCTGTCTAGCTTCAGGGGGTGTTTTGAGCCACCCCTGTTTCCACGGCTGCAGACGCTCCAATTTCAGTGTTCACAAGGTCACGTAATATACATTTTTTATTATCATCGCTTTATTATCACAATACACACTTGGTTGATTGTAGCTGCGCACTTTATTCACTTTGTTTCCCGTATCTCCTGAGATGTACATGCTGCAGTGTGAAGCAAAACTAAGCATGACCGAGTGTCTCCCAGGACAGAAACCAATAAAGTATCCATTCAATCGCAATCATAACAGTGTCTGGCCTACTCACTATAGGAAAGGGCCCTTGTCTGTTACTACCCGGGGTTCGAGAGGTGAGGGAGAGGGAGGAGGGGAGGGGGGGGCGGATGGGGGAAGACCCTAAACATTAAAGACGACAATGATCTGAAATGTAACTTTACTAAGAGGTGAATTTGAAGCAAACCCTGCTCCTATTTACCGGTATGCTACTCCTCCTTCCAACGTCACAGTGCAAAGCCAGTATAACCAGCCAAATGTGGGTAGGGTTACTGGCTCTGCACTTCTGTAACCCCGGCTGTGCTGGAAAGCTGTGCAATCCGGCAGGCATGAGCTTATAGGGCGCGTTTCCCAGAATACCTGGCTGCAGTGGAAGCGCTGTGTTCTAAGGCCGGGTCCATGGTCAAAAAGACAATGCAGACCCGCGCTAAGCCAGCACACTTACCCCCTGCATCAGATATGCTGACACGCGCTGAGGGGAGCGGAGGGCCGGCAAACAGCCAATGGCACCCCGTCACGTCAGCGCCGTGATGGGGCGCACTTGCCCCGCCTCCCGCCCCAATTACCACCCGCCTCCCAAGCGCGCTCGCTGCCTCGCCTGCCAGGACTCCTATAAGCTCCTGCTTGAGCAGGCGGGCCTGAGCAGCAGCGCGGAGGAGCGCGGCTGGAGGCACCATGTCCGAGGCCTAAGAGATAATGGGGAACGGCAGGGTTGCAGAAGACCTGTCTGAGACATGTGAATGTGCTCACAAGAGGTATTTTTTATTCTTTTTCTTTGGAATTGCATTAAATAGACTCCGATATGCTTCTAACCCCTCGAGCGCTCAGAGACCCAGGGGCCCAGATCCACCAAACGGTGCTCAGCATTAGCAATCATATGAATGGGAGTAAAGGCGTGCTTAGCACCATTTGGTGGAGCTGGCCATGGATGGGTAACCAAATGCACAGAGCCAAGTCCCCTCGTGTGTATGGTGACAGGTGGGGCAAGAAAAAGCAACACAGGGCACTAGGGATTTTCATATCTATTTATTAAGCCAAATAGCTGTGCGACGTTTCGACCCACATTATGCGTTCAAGTGCCACTTATCGCTTGAGAAAGACCTATGTGGGTCGAAACGTCGCACAGCTATTTGGCTTAATAAATAGGTTAGAAAATCAATAGTGCCCCGTGTTGCTTTTTCTCACCTTGTATACTGGATTACTCACAGGCCATCCCTGACCACAGGAGCTGCATTACTGATGTCATGCAGGTTATTTTGCATGGACAGTTGGGTTAGAGAGCATGAATAATGTTGGATTGGCTTGTAACTGCTGGAAAGGAAGAGGATTCGGCATTACCATCTCGCTGCATTAAGAAGGGGCCCTGGGAGGCACGGCGGGAGGAACATTCCTTCAGCTAAAATTCCTTGGTGTTTCTGATTTTATTGTTGTTATGCACGAAACACGCGGCTGTGTGCCACATGGTTCTATCCTGCTTGTAGTATGTGTGTGTGGGTAGTACCCACTGCGTGGGTGAATCAGACACCACTGTGCATTACCATTTCATCCAGTTACAGGTAGAGCGCACACACACACACAGTCTCTCTCGGAATTTCTGTGCTGGGGCCCAGTCGATGCAGGGGTAGCTGAGCCCAGCACACAATCCCTGCATTGTTCAAAGGGGGGGGGGGGGGAGGAGAGAAGAGGGGGAGAGAGAGAGGGGAGGGGGAAAGAGGGGGAGATATAGAGAGGGGGTGAGAGAGGGGGAAGGGGTGGGAAGAGGCAACCGAGAGGGGGAGGGAAGGGTGAAGGGAGATGGTGAAGAGAGGGGAAGGGAGAGGTGGTGGAGAGAGGGGACAGAAACAGGAAGGGAGAGGGGACAGAGAGGGGAAGGGTGAGGGGGACACGGAAGGGAGTTGGGTGGAGAGAGAGAGAGGGGAGAGACAGGGGGAGAGAGGCGGGAATGGAGGGGGGAGGGTTGAAGAGGGAATGGGGGTGAGAACAGGGAATGGTGGGGGGAGGGAGAGAGGGAGGCCAAAGTATTGAACTAAGTGACCCATATCTATGAAGAAAGAATATAGAAAAAATACATTATAATGTACAAAATAATTTGTCATATTGGATGTAGCGTCGGGGCTTTTTTGTCTTTTGAGAGAGAGAGAGATATATATATATATATATATATATATATATCTATCTATATATTTCTCAAACCGTCGTATGTGTGTTTGCATTTCTGGCCTGTCCCTAGGGGCAATCACATTGGACCTTTGGTCCGTCACTCTGCTTCAGGCCAATGAGATGGCTCCCTTGGCCCACCCGCCCCCGCACACCTCTCATTGGCCTGAGGCGGAGTGACGGGCCAAAGGTCACACACACACCTACCTCCCGCCCAGGTAAGTCACACCACTGCGCTTCCCGCCTCAACTTATGGCACCAGTAACTCCCCTTTCCCCCCCCCCCCCCCCCCCCAACCCCCTCAAGGAGTTTAGAGGCAAAAGGCAGGAGGGAGACAGGTCGATAGTTAGAAAGACAGGTAGGGTCAAGCTTGCTGTTTTTAAGTAATGGTATGACTGTTGCATGTTTGAAGGAGGAAAAGGTACCAGAGTAGAGGGAGGAGTTAAAAATGTGTGAGCGTAGGGATTATAGTAGGAACAAAAGGTTTAAGGAGATTGGAGGGAATGGGGTCAAGAGAGCAAGTGGTAGAGGGAGAAGAGGAGATCAGCAGTGCCACATCCTCCTCTGTGACAGCAGAAAAAGAGTCATGGAAGGCAGTAGGAGAATTGGGAAGCGGTGTAGGATGGGAGGAGGAAAGGGGATGTTCTGACGTATGGATTCCACCTTTTTCTTAAAATAGTCAGCAAAGTCCTGGGGTGAGATAGCGGAAGAAGAAGACGCAGCTGAGGGTGGTTTGAGTAGAGAGTTAAAGACAAAAAAGTCAGCGTGGGTTAGATTTGTGCGTGTTGATTAGTAAATAAAAGTTCTTTTGTTTAGCCTGAGAGAGGGCAGAGTTGAAACAGGACAGCATAAATTTGTAGTGAAGGAAGTCTGTGAGAGTGGGAGATTTCCTCCAGAGGAACAGAGCATGCGCGTGTGGGTATTTAGCCAGGGCCTGGGGTTAGAAGGCCGAGGACGGCAGAGAGAAAGCGGGGCATGTAGATCGCGAGAGGAGGATAAAGCAGAGTTGTAGTTCCTGACCAGGTTGTCAGGGTCTGGAGCAGAACTGAGAGAGGAGAGGGAGGAGCGTAAAATGGACTCAAAGGCTGGTAGGTTAATAGAGTGCAGGTTTCTGCAGAAACGAGGGGTAGATGGAGATGGAGAAGGGGAGAAGCGAGAGAGAAAATGAGATGAGGTGAGGTCATAGAGAGGAAAGGGGGAAATGGAGAAATCAGAGAGAGAACATTTTTAGTGAAAACCAGATCTAGATAGTGGCCATCCTTGTGGGTGCTGGCTGCAGTCCACTGTTGAAGGCCAAAAGAAGAGGTTAGAGAGAGAAAGCAGGCAGGACAGGAGAGTAGAGAAGACAGTGTGGGCCTCAAAATGAGGGAAAAGCAAGAGAGGGGGGAATAGGACGGGTACAGTAACGGCAGAGAGAGGAGAGGAGGACCCCCACGCCTCCACCCCTGCCACCAGGGCACGGAGTGTGGGAGAAAAAAAGGCCACCATAAGAGAGGGCAGCTTCCAGAGCAGAGTCAGACTGAGTGAGACAGGTCTCAGTTATAGCAAATAGGAGCAGAGAGTGAGAGAGAGAGAGAAGTCATGGACAGAAAGTCACTTGTTAGAAAGGGAGCGAGCATTCGAAAGGGCACAGGAGAAAGGGAGAGAGGAGGGAGGGTGTCAGGGGATTGGTATGAGGTTGGAGGGGTCGACACCAGATTTGGCAGATGAGGGCGAGAGCATGTAGAAATAAGGCAGGGACCAGGATTGGGAGAGATATCCCCAGAAGCAAGAAGGAGAAGCATGGATAGAAAGAGAATTTGTGAGGAGGATTTGTAGGGGTGTGTTTTAATGCAGGGGATAAGCTGTGTAGTGACAGCGGGCGCAGGTAAGAAAGGAGTTCATGAGCACTGAGAAGTGGCGAAGAAAGGAGAGATGGAGATATATGAATAGAGTTGGCGACATAAGGCTGGTAGAAAGAAGTGCATCATTTGAAAAAAGTGAAGTCATAACAAATATGAATAGTAAAGGCGGCATCACAGAAATAGTTGTGCTGAGGTGTGCAGTCTGGGATAGATAATATCCTCCTTTCCAGCGTAGATCACATGCAGGAATCAGGACCAGTAGGTCCTTTTGAACTTCCTTTTAAACTTCAGCACTAACATTCTACTTTAACCTGGGTACTTCCAACATGGCTGCAGACAGCAAGGCTGCTGTGTGCTTACTTATATACTTCTAAAATGTCGCCTGACTGGCCCCACCAACTTAATTAGCACATATATCAGGTGATGACTAGTAAGACAAATATGTTTTCTTATCAACTAAAATGAAATTCACAATATCTGCCCTCAATTAATTTAATGCAAATCCGGTGCTCCTTGGGTTAGACAGTTTTATCTTCCTGCCTGGGAGCGGCCATTGGCTCTTCCATAGAAATATGTGCCGAGGCAGCCGTGATGAAGGAAGATTTTATTCCTAGCAAGTGAACTGTGAATCTGTATCTGCAGGGAGCTGGGCACGCGGGGAGCTGGGCACGCGAGGAGCTGGGCACCAGCCCAAATGCACAACAGAGATTTAGAGCAGTAACCCTTTCAGTACCGCACAGTGGTCGTTGCCAGGAAGGACTCTCAAGCCAGTTTAACACATTCGGTGCTCCGGGTGTGAAATGCAAGGTGACAGACATGGTTCGAGACATGTGTTGAATCATTATAAGTGGCCAGTGACTGCCCAGTAACACAACACAGGTAAATTGATTTCATGTTTGCTTCAGCCTGAGAGGTCAGAGCAACTTTTACCGGTGAGATATATCACTAATTAGATTGTAAGCTCTTCGGGGCAGGGACTTCTTTTCCTAAATGTTACTTTTATGTCTGAAGCGCTTATTCCCATTATGTTTAATTTGTATCATTGGTTATTTATATGATTATGTCACGTGTATTACTGCTGTGAAGCGCTGTTTACCTTAATGGCGCTATATAAATAAAGATATACATACATATGTACTTTGTACAATCCAGGGATTTTTTTGTAATTAATGAAGATATCTAATAAACTCATTTTTTTCCTATTTTATATTGTGTCATCCTACTTAGATGTACCTATTTTTGTATGTCATTGTCCTCCCTCATTGTACTGCCCTACGGAATATGTTGGTGCCACATGAATAAAAAATAATAATAATCATAATAATCTACTTTGGGGAGCAACAGTATTGAGCAAAATCGACACAAATGCAACTTCTCTGCAGTCAACGAGTTTCTGTGAAAGTGTACAGATCGGCACTATCCGAGTTTACTGAATAACCCCCTCTAATGCTATAGGCAGTGAGTGGGTGATACTCCCAGAACGCTCCAGTACTTGCTAGGCTGGGAAAGAGGTTACTGAAGCTTGATGGACCAAGTGATCTGCCCCAATAATGTCAGTTGTAATATTCTCTGATGTCCTTCAGTTTCTGCCTGAACTCTGATACAGTAACCCACATTACACTGCTATACACAGCACAGTGCAGAGAACACAAACTCTGATACAGTAACCCACAGTACACTGCTATACACAGCACAGTGCAGAGAACACAAACTCTGATACAGTAACCCACAGTACACTGCTATACACAGCACAGTGCAGAGAACACAAACTGATACAGTAACCCACAGTACACTCCTATACACAGTGCAGTGAACACAAACTGATACAGTAACCCACAGTACAGAGAGCACAAACTGATACAGTAACCCACAGTACACTGCTATACACAGAGCAGTGCAGAGAACACAAACTCTGATACAGTAACCCACAGTACACTGCTATACACAGAGCAGTGCAGAGAACACAAACTCTGATACAGTAACCCACAGTACACTGCTATACACAGAGCAGTGCAGAGAACACAGCTCAGGTAAGCACTGCAGAACAACAGGACAGATAAAACTGCAAGCCACACATCCATCTTTATTTCCCCCTAGGCTCTTCCTCTAGTCTTGTGTTTTTCTGCACCTATCCTGTTATTTAGAACACATTAGATTGTAAGCTCTTCTGGGCAGGAACTCCACTGTACCGATGCTACATGTATATCTTGATGCACTTATTCCATTTGTATTGTAATGCCGTACACATGGAGCTATAAAAAACCAATGGCGGTTTTACTCACAGCTGACGCTCATTTCTAAAACGGAAACGTCCATCTTTTTTAGCTAACAACCTCATTGCACTGCATGCCCCCTGGCAGCGAAGGGTTTAAGAGTGTGGGTAAAGGCCGTGGCCTCTTTATTAATAACTAGCTGAGAGCCCCGGCGTTGCCCGGGATGTTTGTGGTGTGGGTGTGGCATTTGGGTGGGGAGTGGTCCACGCGGCCCATGTGCGGTGGTAGTGCTGCTGTGGCTGTACTGATGGTGATTGTATTGGTGTGCTGATTTGGGAGGGTTTGGTGCTGATGTGGGGGTGCGGATGTGGGTGTGCCGATGGGGGAGGTGCAAAGGTGGCGATGTGTGGGTGCTGATGGTGTTGATGGGGGCTGGGAATGGTGGGGAGCCGAGAATGCCAGTGTGCTGGGGGGGCATGGGATACCGGTGTGCTGATGTGGTGGTGCTGGGGTGTGTGTGTGTATAAATGTTTGTGTGTATACATTGTATGTGTGTGTGTGTGTATACATGTGTGTGTGTGTGTATGTGTACGTGTGTGTGTATACACGTGTGTGTGTATGTGTATACACGTGTGTGTGTATACACGTGTGTGTGTGTATACACGTGTGTGTGTGTATACACGTATGTGTGTGTATACACGTATGTGTGTGTATACACGTATGTGTGTGTGTATACACGTGTGTGTATACACGTGTGTGTGTATACACGTGTGTGTGTATACACGTGTGTGTGTGTATACACGTGTGTGTATACACATGTGTGTGTGTATACATTGTGTGTATGTATATATTGTGTGTGTGTATACGTGTGTGTGTGTATACACATGTGTGTATACACGTGTATACATGTTTGTGTGTGTGTATACATGTTTGTGTGTATACATTGTATGTGTGTGTGTGTGTGTGTGTGTACATTTGTGTGTGTGTACACATGTTTGTGTGTGTATACACATGTGTGTGTATACACATGTGTGTGTGTATACATGTGTGTGTGTATACATGTGTGTGTGTGTATACATGTGTATGTGTGTATACATGTGTATGTGTGTATATACATGTGTGGGGAGGTGGGGGGGAAGGGGAGGTGGGGGGGAGGTGGTGGGAAGGGGGGGGGTGGGGGGGAGGTGGTGGGAAGGGGGGGGGTGGGGGGGAGGTGGTGGGAAGGGGGGGGAGGTGGTGGGGAGTTGGGAAGGGGGGTGGGGGAGGTGGGAAGGGGGGTGGAGGTGGTGAGGAGGTGGTGGGAGGTTGTAAGGGGGGAGTGAAGGGAAGGTGAAGGGGGGGTGAAGGGGGGGTGAAGGTGGAGGGGAGGTGAAGGGTGGAGGGGAGGTGGAGGGGAGGTGAAGGGTGGGGGTGGAGGGGAGGTGAAGGGGGGGGTGGAGGGGAGGTGAAGGGGGGTGGAGGGGAGGTGAAGGGGGGGGGTGGAGGGGAGGTGAAGGGGGGGGTGAAGGGGAGGTGAAGGGGGGGGTGGAGGGGAGGTGAAGGGGGGGGTGGAGGGGAGGTGAGGGGGGGGGGGGTGGAGGGGAGGTGAAGGGGGGGGGGTGGAGGGGAGGTGAAGGGGAGGTGAAGGGGGGGGTGGAGGGGAGGTGAAGGGGGGGTGGAGGGGAGGTGAAGGGGGGGTGGAGGGGAGGTGAAGGGGGGGGGTGGAGGGGAGGTGAAGGGGGGGTGGGGGGGGTGAAGGGGAGGTGGGGGGTGAAGGGGAGGTGGGGGGGGTGAAGGGGAGGTGGGGGGGGGTGAAGGGGAGGTGGGGGGGGTGACGGGGAGGTGGGGGGGGTGAAGGGGAGGTGAAGGGGGGTGGAGGGGAGGTGAAGGGGGGGTGGAGGGGAGGTGAAGGGGGGGTGGAGGGAGGTGGAAGGGAAGTGGAGTGAGGGGAGGTGAGGGGTGGGTGAGGGGAGGTGAGGTGAAGGGGGGTGAGGGGAGGTGAAGGGGGGTGAGGGGAGGTGAAGGGGGGTGAGGGGAGGTGAAGGCCGCTCCCTCACCCGTCCGGCCGCTCACTCATACGTCCGGCAGCTCCCTCACCCGTCCGGCCGCTCCCACGTGTATCTGAGGCGGGAGGCAGCTTGTTGTGGCCGCTCCCCCGCTGTGTCCCGGGCGCTCGCTCCGCTGACTGTAGCGGCGCCGGGGGGGGGGGGGGGTGGAGGGGAGGTGATTTGAAGGGGGGTGAGGGGTGGGTGAAGGCCGCTCACTCACCCGTCCGGCCGCTCCCACGTGGAACTGAGGCGGGAGGCAGCTTGTTGTTGCCGCTCCCCCGCTGTGTCCCGGGCACTCGCTCCTCCGCTGACTGTAGTGGCGCCGGGGGGGGGGGGGGGGGGTTTGAAAGCGCGGGAGACACGGGGAGAGGAGGAGGTGCGCGCGGGTGTGGAGGCTGATTTCGGGGAGGAAGAGGCGGAGGCTCCGGCGGGTATGTGAGCCCCCCCCCCCCCCGGGTTATACATGCTGCTAATGTACACCCCCCCCTACTGTGTGTGTGTGTGTGTGTGTGTGTGTGTGTCCCTGTGTGTGTCCCTGTGTGTGTGTGTGTGTGTGTGTGTCCCTGTGTGTGTCCCTGTGTGTGTGTTTGTGTCCCTGTGTGTCCTTTGGGCCGTCACTCCGCCTCAGGCCAATGAGAGGTGTGCGGGGGCGGCCCAAGGGACCAATGAGATTTCCCCTAGGGACACCGGACATCCAGCAGGCAGGCAGGCTGGCATGCATGCATGCAGGCAGGCAGGCATACAGTGCTTTCACTAATATAGTATAAAGATGCTTAGGACTTTCCTGTTGGCTATGACCCCATCCTACTGTGAAGTTGAGTATGTTGGCCTGTTATAAATCAATGCTAATAATAATAAGACCCCTTCTGAGCACAGGCCCCGTCTCCCACAAGTGGACATACATTCACACTCACTATGCATCACCAGAATCTCCGATATCTCACCAAAACATGGTTGCTCCTTGGATTTCAGGACAAACTGGGAACTTCACTCCAGGCTCTGCGAATTCACACCGCAGGTGAAAAGAGACTCTATCCAACAAGGAGGGTGGGACAACTGGCCTGGAAACAATAGACACAGTATAAGCTGGGAAATAGCTATGTGTCATGGCTTGGTTGGGGTTGGGCAAAGAACAGCGCAGCTAGTAGGGAGGCACCTAAACAAAATATAGTTTATACGGGTGTAACAGGTATTCCCCCACCCAATCGCATATAGAGTGTATGTGAGGGGGAACCCATATGTTACCAGGTGTGGTGCAGTATACCTGTCAGGCTCACAGGAGGTCTGAGCCTCCGCTAGTGAGAGCCTGGGGTGAATCCTCTGGAACGTTTCTTGTCAGCGCCTCCACCTATGTGAGATTCTAGGAGTGTAGAGTGGCCCTCACATAGGAACATCCATAAATTAACCAGCCCACACCAAAGGTTATGGCTAAAAGGGTTTACTATATGGCAAATAACACAACACAACATACTTCAACAATATGACATTGACAGTGTCCCTCTATAACACTAATAGGCACAACTACCCGGTCACCACGCAGGGCTTTGTACCCCACACGTTATATCAATAGTCCCAAATGTCCCACAATACCCCAAGTGAGTGACTGTTGGTAAAGTTGGTGCACTTGATCACTGACTGTACCTGCCCAGTGCTCCAGCACCTGAGGCTGCAGATTCTTCACAAAGGATCCGCCGCTCTGCGATCTCCTCTGTGACGTCCGGCAACTCTGCCTGGCGGTGGGTGGCTCCCGCATGGAGTGATCCACCTTTGGAAAGTCTCTTGCTGTAGAGCCTGTCTGAGCCCAGACGCAGGCCGCGATCACTGAGTGCAACTGGCACCTGTGATGTCACATAGAACTGGGTACTATAGAAAGCAACCCCCCCTTGCACTGAAAGGGGCCTTCCCTGAAACTGCCAAACTAACTGCTGTGGCTGCACTGCAAGCCACACTGTCTCTTCTTGTCAGAGCCCACAGCACTGCAGCTGTGTCACTGACAAGACTCAGATGAGGGCAGGGTCCCTACCTAAGGGGCCTTCCCTATGAACTTACCCACTAACCTAGTGGGGAGTGGGGCCTACCTTGGCCTGGGGTGTCTGGGGTCTAGTACAGCAGAGCACTGCAGCTGTGTACACTACCTTCCCCAATCGCTTCCTGGATCCAACTGACAAAACCCTGTCTGCACACAACATTGTATCTTCTTTGCTGCAGGAGAAGCTGCCAGCTCTATTGGCTTCAATGCTGCCTGTGGCCAGGGTGAAAGTGCAGTCCCCAGAGGCTACTGGGAATTGTAGTTCTTGGTACAGCTCTTTCCTATGGGGACCGCGTGCGCGATCTTTACTGCGCATGTCTGAAGCTGTAATGGCCGCCGCTACTCTTAACTGAGCATGCGCAACTTCCAAGAGCTCTTGCACACATGTAATGGCCACCTCTATGCTTGCCAACCTCTGTGCATTGCACGGCACAGGCGCGAACTCCCGCGCCAACCTCAACATGGCCGGCGCGATTGCCCTGCTTACGCGCAAGCCTCCGCTCATGCGCGAACACATTAAACATGGCGGTGTCCTGCCGCAGCTGCCACCGGGAGCCCCCAGAAACGCGCTCGCCCCCGCAGCAGCACACACGCAAGGGGGAAAGAAACCTGCAGACAGGGGGGCCAGAGGGACCCTAGCTACACTGGAATACCTATAAAGACCAATGTCACGGGAGACCAGCAATTTTAACACCTTTTACCACCACGGACCACCATCACCAGACAGGATGCAATAATTGAATAAAACTGAATTTATTCTGGCGAACCAGGAAACACTCAAAATATACACTCACCAACGGGGGTCAGGGGGGAAGTCTCTAACCTAAACTACGTGCAGCTTCAGAAGGCTTATCCTGTCCCGTTGCTCGCAGTGCTTCTCTCAGTGCTATCCAGCACAAAGCACTTTTGAATCTCCCGCTCAGCTGTGTCTCCGTCAGACTTTACCTTGCTCCGCTGGCCGGGCTTCGCCGCCGCTGCTCTGCCAGCATTAGTGCTTGTGTAGCTCTTTTACACGCAAGAACTTTTGAAAAGCGCGCCAGCGCGATCGCTCCCAGAGATTCTCTCTCACATTGTCTTATTTTTAATCATATATATATATACGCACACACACACACTCTGGAGTTTTGGTGATTGCCTGATGATTTGAGATTAAATAATCCTTTTTCTATTGAGGGTGCTGCGGACTTCATGTGTGTGTGTGTGTGTGTGTGTGTGTGTGTGTGTGTGTGTGTGTGTGTATATATATATACACACACACATAAAACAAACACACACGCTGTTGCTAAGCTCACAGGACCTGTGGTACAGTATGTGTGTGTGTAATAAATATATATATATATATATATTTATATATGTGTGTGTGTGTATATAACACATAATGTTGCTAAACTCACATGACACAGGGCCTGTGGCACAGTATGTGTGTGTGTATATGTGTGTGTGTGTGTGTATGTATGTATGTATGTATATAACACACATAATGTTGCTAAGCTCACATGACACAGTGCGTGTGTGTGTGTGTGTGTGTGTGTGTGTATGTATGTATATAACACACATGTTGTTGCTAAGCTCACGTGACATAGGACCTGTAGTACAGTATGTGTGTGTGTGTAATAAATAAATAAATATATATATATATATATATATATATATATATATATATATATATATATATATATATATATATGTGTGTGTGTGTGTGTGTGTGTGTATATATGTGTGTTTGTATGTATATATATATATAACACACAAGCTGTTGCTAAGCTCACATGACACAGGGCCTGTGGCACAGTGTGTGTGTGTGTATGTATATATATATAACACACAAGCTGTTGCTAAACTCACATGACACAGGGCCTGTGGCACAGTATGTGTATATAGAATATACAGTAAATATGAGGTAAGAACACAGGGTGTGGGGGAGGCCACACAGCGCCCGCTCCGGGTGTCTCTCTCCTAACAGGCGCTGCTCGGGCAGTCCCGGGGTCCTCTCCTACATGGCGGCGCTCTGTCTGAGCTCGGCCCGGCGCTGGGGGGCGGCGGTGATCCGGTCCAGGGGGAAGCGGCCGCATACTGAGGGGGGACGGATAGAGGGGGGCAGAGCTGTCAGTGGGGGGTATGAGGGGCAGAACTGTCAGTGGGGGGTATGAGGGGCAGAACTGTCAGTGGGGGGAGGGTATGAGGGGCAGAGTTGTCAGTGGGGGGGAGGGTATGAGGGGCAGAGCTGTCAGTTGGGGGGAGGGGGTATGAGGGGCAGAGCTGTCAGTGGGGGGTATGAGGGGCAGAGCTGTCAGTGGGGGGTATGAGGGGCAGAACAGTCAGTGGGGGGAGGGTATGAGGGGAAGAGCTGTCAGTGGGGAGGAGGGGATATTAGGGCAGAGCTGTCAGTGGGGGGAGGGGGTATGAGGGGCAGAGCTGTCAGTGGGGGGGAGGGGGTATGAGGGGCAGAGCTGTCAGTGGGGGGGTTTGAGGGGCAGAGCTGTCAGTGGGGGGGGAGGGGGTTTGAGGGGCAGAGCTGTCAGTGGGGGAGGATTTGAGGGGCAGAGCTGTCAGTGGGGGAGGGGGTATGAGGGGCTGAGCTGTCAGTGGGGGGTATGAGGGGCAGAGCTGTCAGTGGGGGGTATGAGGGGCAGAGCGGTCACTGGGAGGGGGTATGAGGGGCAAAGCTGTCAGTGGGTGGGGAGTATGAAGGGCAGAGCTGTCAGTGGGTGGGGGGTATGAGAGGCAGAGCTGTCAGTGGGGGGGTATGAGGGGCAGAGCTGTCAGTGGAGAGGGGGCATGAGGGGCAGGGCTGTCAGTGGGGAGTCAAAATGACGTGTGTGTGTGTGTGTGTGTTTGTGTGTGTGTGTGTGTGTGTGTGCGCACAAATACTGCATGTTTTCATTGACAGCAACACATGACGAGTATGATCTGCTGGTGATCGGGGGGGGGGGGGGGGGGGGGTTCTGGTGGTCTCGCATGTGCCAAAGAAGGTATGCACTGATCAGTGTGCTAGTTACAGTTTTGGGAGCGTGTGAATAAATAAATAAAACAACTGTGTTTCTCTAATCTCGTGTATTTCTGAATGACCTCTGTATGATGCACTGACAGCAACATATAGGCCCATGTTAATAAACGGTGCCATTCCTGCGTCGGAAGACACCTTTTGGCCAATTGACTTCAATCGACTGCAAGTTATCTTATGGAATAGCATAGCTTAGGAAACCTGGGCCAAACATCTCAGTCATTCATGATGTGTTCTTCAGTTTATTTGAGAAGATGGTCCGTATACAGTATTTCCTGGCACAGACCTTCCCAAAGCATCCTCCTAGTCCCACAGCATCAAGGATTAGTTCCTTATCCAGCAGGGACAGAAGAAAATTGCCACTGGCTAATTTTGGGAAAACTTAGGGTTCAGGTACAATGTAAGTGTGTGGTTCCAAATAAAGGATTTTAAACGGAAAACCACAAACAGAGGAGGGATTAGTTAACACATTTCTGCGTGCTCTCAGCACAGAGCAGCGCGCGCTGTTTCATTTCCGTGTTGCTTTGCTCCGCCACGGTGCAGCCATCTTTAAATAAACCGCAAAGTGTTTGTGAACAAATAATGCTGTGTCTGGAACTTGAAGGATTTACCTGTGGAGGAAACTAATCCCAGCAAAGTGTAAAGGCTCTCCACAGGACTCCTGTTTCACTGAAGTTCAGAGCTACCTTCTCGCCTCAGCACAATAATTTGCGGGATTCATATCTTTCTTCTACAATAAAGTAACATTTCTTTATTCCCAGCTGCCAAACTCGGGAAGGTTGTTGCTGTTTTCGATTATGTAGATCCTTCCCCGAGAGGTATGAACCCTTTTCAAAATGTGTTATATAAATATATATACTGTATTTATATTGATATATAGTATGTATATTGATATTTTTTTTCTTGTGTGTGTATATTGAAATATATGTTGATATACATTATGTATATTGATATACAGTATATGTAACCTATGTGTATGTATAATTATGTGTGTTTGTTTCTTTATACAAACACATACACGGAGATAATAGATCTATAGTGGGTATATATATTGCAGTGACACAATGTTGCAATTATCAGGGCTCTGGTCTAAAGCAGCTCGTGGGGAGCCATTTTAAGAATCCCTTTGCATGTATATTTTTATTTATATAGCGCCAGCTGTGTACGCTTCGCTGTACAAAAGAGACAGTACATGGAGTTATTACACCAACATAAAAGTGACAAGAAGGCCGAGATCCATATAAGGGTGCTAGACTAAAGCACACTTCAGCTTCTCCTTTATATGCATGGGAGTAAAGGCGTGGTATACAGTAGCTTTGCACCTTTCTATGGCTGTGCTTATAGTGACGGCGACAGCGATGCGACACGACGTCGCGTCAAAACAAATGCATTGTCGCCGGTGCTTATAGTGGGCACGACGGAGCGACAGCGCTACCAAAAATCTGGTAGTCCGTAGTATTTGATTTATTGAGAGACAGTCTCCATGTGTGACTGGCTATAAGCCAATCAGGAGCTTCTCCGCCCGTCTGCCTGCCCCCTTGCTGACGTCACTGGCCTTGCAGCCAGCGACGTCTCCAAAATCTAAAATACAACTTTCGCAATGGCGATGGGCGACGTCATCGGTTGCGTCGCCGGCTGTATAAGTGCAGCCTATGTATCTGTGCCTAGGAAATGAAATCCCTGCCACGGGAAGCTTTTGAAGAGATGATTTCACAATGAGATGATATTGTTCCAACAGAAAATGATTAAACAATAAAGTCTGTATTCAGGGTGAGGGAAGGGGTTAATAATGTCTGGTGCGTTTGTGTGTTTTTATCCATTTTTCTTACGGATTGCTGTTATTGTGTCATTTCCCCCCCCCCCCCCCCCCTAGGAACCAAATGGGGTATCGGCGGGACGTGCGTAAATGTCGGGTGCATTCACAAAAAGCTGATGCATCAGGCAGCACTCTTAGGGGGGGCCCTGAAAGATGCCCCCTGTTACGGCTGGAATATACCCCACCCAGCACAGCACGACTGGTAATATTGCACAGTGCTCACTACTTCTCACTATCACACAGCCCTACAACTAAGGAAACAGAGCATGGGATGGGTGTGTAAAGGGTCGGACAGCTGGGAGCTTTAAATGCCAGACCATACCGCACTTATTCATAGAAACATCGAATGCAATGGCGGATAAGAACCACTGGAACCCACCTAATCTGCTCATCCTCCTATCTGTTGTAAAACCCTCTGTCATCCTTGGCTTTATTTCGTATTTAGCCTTTTCTCTACCCCAAGCATGTTTGCATTCCCTGACTGTATAAGCCCCCTACCACCTCTGTGGGGAGTGGGAGGATGACATCACCAGATCGCGCTGCCGCTTAGCGGCATCTGGTATAATCGTAGCCTAATGCCGCAGGCATAAGCTTATATGGTTCCATATTTAAATGGATAAGAAGTATAGAGTGACGCACTGTGCTCATTTGCATGTCATTATCCAGAATCCCTGGCTGCAGTGGAAACATTGTCTGCGAAAACATAATGGGGATGGATAGGGTTTCAGACCACAAGTACAGGCGGTCCTCGGGTTACCCACCGGAACCCGTTCTGGAAGCAGCGTTGGATAGAGAAACCGCTGTAAAGTGAGTGCCATGTTAAGCAGTGGCGGTGAGCGTCGGATAACGCATTCAGGCGTTGGATAACGCATTTCGACATCGAAAAACGGCCCTTAGGGTTGCATTGTAATGCGTTGGATATGCCATTCGTTGTTAAGTGAAACGTTGGATAGCGAAGACTACCTGTTGTATTTCTATTGACTATATATTCTTTATTAATATGCTATGCTTGTGTTACACTGCCCCTCTGTGGAATGCGGATGATAATGCATGTATCATTTTGCCTTTGCATCTCTATGGAGGGGTCATTTTATTAATTTCCACTGGCTGCAAAACTAGGACAAACAAACCCACCCCCAAAAATGAATATTCTGTTTGAAAGCAGTGGTGTTTTGTGCCTGTACAACGTAGCACTGTTCCCCAACACGAAGGCCAGTTTTCTGGATGAAAGCACTGTACGTGGACTAACAGAGGCAGGAAAAGAGGTGAGATCCGGGCAGGTGCAGGAGTCTTTATACCTGAAATGTACTCACTACATGTTTTTTAGAGAGAATGGAACATGAGCGTAGTGGTTATACGGGGAGGGGGGATATCGCAGTGAGGGAAGGGGGTATATTGCAGTGAGGGGAGGGGGATATCTCACTGAGGGGAGGTGGGATATCACAGTGAGCTGAGGGGAGGGGAATATTGCAGTGAGCGGAGGCGGGATATCGCAGTGAGGGGAGGGGGTATATTGCAGTGAGGGTAGTGGGTATATAGCAGTGAGGGGAGGGGGATATTGCAGTGAGCGGAGGGGGGATATCGCAGTGAGGGGAGGGGGTATATTGCAGTGAGGGTAGTGGGTATATAGCAGTGAGGGGAGGGGGATATTGCAGTGAGCTAAGGAGAGGGATATCGCAGTGAGGGTAGGGGGTATATCGCAGTGAGGGGAGGGGGTATATCGCACTGAGGGGAGGGGGTATATCGCACTGAGGGGAGGGGGAATATTGCAGTGAGGGAAGGGGGTATATAGCAGTGAGGGGAGGGGGATATCGCACTGAGTGGAGGGGGGATATCGCAGTGAGCCGAGGGGAGGGGGGATATTGCAGTGAGCTAAGGGGAGGGGGGATATTGCAGTGAGCAGAGGGGAGGGGGGATTTTGCAGTGAGCTTGGAGCGGGGATATCGCAGTGAGGGGAGGGGGGATATTGCAGTGAACTACGGGGAGGGGGTATATCGCAGTGAGGGGAGGGGGGATATCGCAGTAAGGGTAGGGGGTATATAGCAGTGAGGGGAGGGGGATATCGCACTGAGGGGAGGTGGGATATCGCAGTGAGGGGAGGGGGGATATTGCAGTGAGGGGAGGGGGGATATTGCAGTGAGCTAAGGGGAGGGGGGATATTGCAGGGAGCGGAGAGGGGATATCGCAGTGAGGGGAGGGGGGATATCGCAGTGAGGGTAGGGGGTATATCGCAGTGAGGGGAGGGGGTATATCGCAGTGAGGGGAGGGGGGATATTGCAGTGAGGGAATGGGGTATATAGCAGTGAGGGGAGGGGGATATCGCACTGAGGGGAGGGGGGATATCGCAGTGAGCTGAGGGGAGGGGGGATATTGCAGTGAGGGGAGGTGGGATATTGCAGTGAGCTAAGGGGAGGGGGGATATTGCAAGGAGCGGAGGGGGATATCGCCGTGAGAGGAGGGGGGATATCGCAGTGAGGGTAGGGGGTATATCGCAGTGAGGGGAGGGGGAATATTGCAGTGAGGGGAGGGGGTATATCGCACTGTAGGGAGGGGGGATATCGCACTGACGGAGGGGGGATATCGCAGTGAGCTGAGGGGATATTGCAGGGAGCGGAGGGGAGGGGGGATTTTGCAGTGAGCTTGGAGGAGGGGGTATATCGCACTGAGGGAAGGGGGGATATTGCAGTGAGGGAAGGGGGTGTTTAGCAGTGAGGGGCGGTGGATATCGTACTGAGAGGAAGGGGGATATCGCAGTGAGCGGAGGGGAGGGGGGATTTTGCAGTGAGCTAAGGGGAGGGGGGATATTGCAGGGAGCGGAGGGGAGGGGGGATATTGCAGTGAGCTTGGAGGAGGGGGGACATCGCAGTGAGGGGAGGGGGGACATCGCAGTGAGCTGATGGGAGAGGGGATATTGCAGTGAGCGGAGGGGAGGGGGGATATCCCAGTGAGCTTGAAGGAGGGGAGATATCGCAGTGTGGGGAGGGGGATATCGTACTGAGGGGAGGGGGGATATTGCAGTGAGCTAAGGGGAGGGGGGATATTGCAGGGAGGGGAGGGGGGATATTGCAGGGAGGGGAGGGGGGATATCGCAGTGAGGGGAGGGGGGACATCGCAGTGAGCTGATGGGAGAGGGGATATTGCAGTGAGGGGAGGGGGGATATCGCAGTGAGGGGAGGGGGGATACCTCAGTGAGCTGAGGGGAGGGGGATATCACAGTGAGGGGAGGGGGGATATAACAGTGAGGGGAGGGGGGATATCGCAGTGAGGGGAGGGGTGATATACACAAGAACAGGAAACCTAGTTTCGAGCACACAGTCACTGATAATGATAGATGAATTAGTTAAAAAATAAATTTTGAACTTAAGACATTTTTTTTATCTGCCAAATCCCCAAAGTCTTGATGGGGAAGAAGGTGCTGCGCGGCGTGTTACAGACTTGTACAACGTGAGCTCAGACCGAGGGTCAGTGGTATGTGAGCTGCAGTGACCTCTATACCAGCCTGACGAGAACCTGCCACATTGTACAGCTGCAAATGCTGGGACACTATTGTAATCCTGGTCTCATTCAGGCAGAGTTGGCATTATATAAAAGGCTTATGTTTTCTGTATTATTTTACAGCAAATAGAAATCCCCACGTGTGAGCACAAACTCACACGCCTCAGACCTGCCCTTCCCCATTAGCTCTTAGCATACACTGCTTCCACGGCAGCCAGGGATTCTGGGAAATGACATGCAAATGAGCAGTGTTCCTCAGCTAATGTATGCACAACATTATGGGCCTTGTTCACTAAACAGTGGTTAGTCATAAGACACCTTACAGCCCATTTGCTTGAATGGCCCCTGAAGGTGCTATATGGTTTAGCGCCCCTTAGTAAACTAAATCCCTAAATTTGGGAAACTCCCCTCCAGGGTCCAGGAAAGGATTTACAGTATTTGATCCCTGTGCCCCTGCATTATATTGCGATTGAATACTTTTCATAGGGTTTTACCTTTCTGACTAATTCTGTTAAATCAATAAGTATATCATAGACTTTTGCTTAGATTATGCAGTTTTATTTCATTGTTATTAAAAAGCAGCAAACGTTAAAAAAAAAAAAAGTCAATTTGTATAGTAATAGACCAGAGACAGGATAAATACATCACCTTCAAATCACTATATTGCAAGAGGTTATTGTATACCTATCCACCCTTTCACTGCCAGAAAATCTGGGCAACACAGGCAGCGAAGGTATTAATAGAACAAAAAAATGACACATTTAGCCCTTGAACACAGCCTTTTCCAGGGCATCCTCTCTGTCCGTGTACTCCAGGTGAGACAGGTAATTGGTGCAGTCGTATCGGCCGCAGGTGCGGACGTACTCAAGGAAATCTGGAGCTCCCGGCTCGATCACATTGTCGGCAAGTAACACGGAGCCCTTTCTAAGCAAGCCGCAGCTCTGCAGAGGAAGAGGGGGTTAGGCAGAGTACAAATCAGGGCAGGTAGCTTAGTTGTGCAAAACTCAAAGACCCCCTTATTTCACACCACCGAGTGTCACTCAAAGAAACTTCACACATAAAACAGTTCATTGAAAAGCTGAATAGTCACCATGATTGGCTGCTTTTTTACACTGGTTCATTGGATACACGGGGCAGACCGGCTTACTTTCAGACCGAGACACGGACTTATATTCCGTTATATGGGGTTAGAACAGGGGAGTGCAATACCCATCCTCAAGGACCACCATCAGGTCAGGTTTTCAAGATATCCCTGCTTCAGCACAGGTAGCTCAGTCTTCGACTTCACCACTTGTGCCGAAGCTGTGATATCCTTAAAACCTGACCTGTTGATGGCCCTTGAGGACGGAAGTTGCACTCCCCTTGGTTAGAATGAATTCCTTGTGTGATCAGCATCTGTAACCAAATCCTAGTAGGAGAACTGGACTTTGCGCTCCTAACGTGAAGGAATCCTGCGCACTAGAGACGCGCGTGTCACATAGCAGGACGGTGACGCACCTTACGTTAAAAGACCGGTGTATGGGACAAGCTGCACAATTCACTTTAGGGTTACATACAGGTGTAGCCGTTACTGCAAGCCGCGTCGTGCTCCTATGAAAGAAATAGCGCAATAGCCCCGCCTCCTTCTCGCACACCGGCTGATTCAGAACAATGGATGCGTTGTGTGTGCCCTGCTGCAGCGCGATGCGGGTTGCAATAACACTGGTGACACGTGTCGTGGAAAAACTCAGGTGACACTTATTATTTAGACAAAAGCAATCAGTTGAGAAACGTTACTGCAGCAGGCGCTGGCAAGAGAGCATTCAATACGAATCTGACATTGCTGTCTGACTTACACAAACAGCACTGATCAGATGTTCCAAAACAGCCTTACTTATACCCCAAAAGGGGGGCGGCATGCATCATTTTATATGTCATTATTGGTTATTACTTTAATATATCTTAGCAGACTAAAAATAAAGAAAAGATTTTGCTGCCTGAAAATCTCATCTTCCCCCTTCAAGGCTAGCAGCTGTATATCTCACGCCTTAAGCCGCGCTAAGCGTGCGCTTATAGTAGGAGCGACCCGACAGCTTGATCGCTGGAAGTCAATTAAATTTTTTCAGTGAAGTCAGCGTCGCCATCTCCGTCGCCGGCACTATAAGCGCGGCCTTAAGCTTCGTCCATGCTGCCGCAGACCGCGCAGGAGGTGTCAGGAGGGGGTGCGCGTTGCGCGAGAAATCAGTTGAAACTGATTTCTCGGCGCGACAGGCAGGTCACGTGAGTGGTTCCCCCAATGAGCGCCCCTAGACACACACCCCACGGCGCATCTACCATGGACAAAAAAAAAACCGCACCACGATTCACGTGGGTGACATCACACAGCCGCACGGCCCTCCGCGTGGGCGAAGGAACCATGGCCCGGGCCTAACTCTACAAAGAGACAATGAGCAGATAAGAACTGGAGGGGCCACCGGGTTAGCTCTTATAAGGTGACAAACGTTCAGAGAAAAAAAAAAAACTTCTTTTATATGTCTAGTCTACAACTTCACTGTTACCCATAATACACTGCAACACAAAACATGGCTTTTCTCATAGTTATACAACATTATACTTCCACACATGTACCTAGAAAGGTAAATAGGCGGCATTATACGGTTACCAACCTATACCTGAAGCCACGGAGACAACGGGAGGGGCGGGGGAACAGGTCTGACAAAAGATGGCGACTCACCTCCAAGAGTTTGGTGTCTGGGGTATATTCTTCTTTCCAGTGATCCAAAAACACGAAATCCAAAGTGTCCACTTTATATTTATTTTTCAACTGGGGGATTATTTCACCTGTGGTGCCTTCCAGGAGCTGTACCTGGAAAGGGACGGCATTGCACTGGGTTATTGAAGGCTGTCCCTGCGTTGATGTCTCGCTGCACCTTTTAATACCTCCGCGATTGAACGGGAGGTGAAGGACACAGCACAGAGGTGCACAGTTTTCGTTTCGGAAGAATAAAAAGAATTCCCTACACCTCAATACTCGACTAGCACCCTCTCTCTCCGCCTTAAACCACACCTCCTTAACGCAGCACACGAGTAGCTCCGTGGCTGATACTATACACCTCATACTGTGTTTAAACCCGTGGCCCCCTGCAGACACACTTACCAGAACGCCCCCCTACTGTCTCTGTACGTTCTTCCTACCTACCAATTAGATTGTAAGCTCTTCGGGGCAGGGACTCCTTTTCCTAAATGTTAGTTTTATGTCTGAAGCGCTTTTTCCCATCATGTGTAATTTGTATTATTTGTTATTTATATGATTGTCACGTTTATTACTGCTGTGAAGCGCTGTGTGCATTAATGGCGCTATATAAATACTTACATTCATACATACAATGCAACAAGTGGCAGTTAGAAGTGGGAGCCAGTGATACAACCCAACAGACAGGGAAAAAGCTTAAATGTTGAATGCCATAAAACACCCAGCAATGTCGTGACCTCGGGGTAGGGCTGGGTTTCTTTGCTGCGGTCTAATGGCATCATTGTATCATTTTCACATCTCGCTGCTACTAAGAAGCTTAACTACCAGGAATGTTACAGCAGCGATATAATCATTTAGTTAAATCCTTTGGCCAGAGCATTATAAGCCTGCAGCCACGTCACGGCATGACCAGTATGCAGCCACGTCAAGGCATGACCAGTATGCAGCCACGTCACGGCATGACCAGTATGCAGCCACATCACGGCGTGACCAGTATGCAGCCACATCACGGCGTGACCAGTATGCAGCCACGTCACGGCATGACTAGTATGCAGGTCCTAACACTACCTGGTAACATCCTCATTTACCTCTGCTGAGAATGACCACAGCAGGTCTGTCATTCACAGGAACATGAAAGAACAGGGTTTAAGCTCCTCACCCCTCCCCACTTTCCAATTAGCAGTTTTTTTTTCATGTTCCTGTGTACGACAGACCCGCTGTGGTCATTCTCCGCAGAGGTAAATGAGGATTTTACCAGATATTGTTAGGACCTGCAAATTGGCCGTGACGTGGCTGCATACTGGTCATGCCGTGACGTGGCTGCATACTGGTCATGCCGTGACGTGGCTGCATACTGGTCATGCCGTGACGTGGCTGCATACTGGTCATGCCGTGACGTGGCTGCATACTGGTCATGCCGTGACGTGGCTGCATACTGGTCATGCCGTGACGTGGCTGCATACTGGTCATGCAGTGACGTGGCTGCATACTGGTCATGCCGTGACGTGGCTGCAGGCTTATATCGCTTTGGCCAAAGGGTTTAACTAAATGACCCTTACTCATGAGAATATTAGCCCTGAATTATTGTACTGTATAATTGTCACTTTGGATATAGCACTGGGCATTTCTGTCTTTAGGGATGATATATATATATATACACCTTATCCTGAACTCCAGCATATTCAAATATCTGCTTGGCCACTGCAATGTGAGCTGGGTCCATCTCCACGGTGAAGAAGCGAGCTCCAGGCTTCAGGAGCCGAGCTATCCGGACAGCAGAATATCCGCAGTACGTGCCCATCTCCAGTAATACTGACGGGTCGGTCTCTTTCAGTACAAAATCCATGATCAGGCCTGAAAATGAAGTACCGTGCATCAGTGTCAATCCCTGGTGAGCATTTACAGTGGCGGCCAGTTTAAATCTAATGCGGCTGCCGCCGCAGTTTAAAAAAAGCTGCGGGCGACGCCCCGGCTGTCTTCGGCCGGTTTTCCCACGCCTCTGGCGCTTTCAATAGAAGCGGCCGCCGCGCAGGAAACTCCGTTTTCAACGGGGAACAGACCCGCGGCTAGCCAGCTATGCACACGGCAAGCTTTAGAATAAAGCTTGCCGGGACAGTATATGTGCTGTTTGTGCCCATTTACAAATGTGTTTGCAAAAAGCTGCAGGTCAAGCTGTTGTTTTTCAAAAATATATATATATTCATTCAATGTGTGCATCAATACAATCTACACACTGACAAGTGATTAGCTAAGTTGCCGATCGATCCGTTCTCCTGCAACCTATCGCTGAAGATTCGGCTCTGGGGTTCACTAAATGCATCTTGGTTCCTCTGCTGCATGTGACAAGGGAGGCACTAGATTCAATTGGTTCACTGCTAGAGAGAGCAGGGCTCAAAAAAGGTGATGCGTTCCAGAAGGGAAAGGGGATGTGACTTTGTAAATGTCAGCATCCAGAGAGATGTAGCGCACAGCCAAGAGAGTGGGTCAAAATAGGTTAAAAAAAAAATCAAGCTTTATTCGTCCATTAAGAAACGGAGGTGTAGAAACCTCCTACATGTTTCCTGCTGTTGCACTTTATCAAGGTTTCTACACCTCCATTTCTTATTGGACGAATAAAGATTGTTTTTTTTTAAACCTATTTTGACCCACTCTCTTGGCTGTGCGCTACATCTCTCTGGATGCTGATCTTGACTTTCTACCAGTAGCAGCACGCTTCATGGCAAGCATAGGAAGGGGACACTCCAGTGATGCGAGTAGAAATCTTCATTGGACATTACACTATCTTTGTGGTTCAATAGAGATCCAGCGATCATCCCGATGAGGTCCTGAGAAGTGGGTTTTTACCCCCTTACTCCTTTCCTTCAGGGAATATTGGCCCCTTTAAGTATTCCATACCACTAGACAATTGTCTCAAGATTACTCTAACCCCTTAACCTGTGCTGTGGATTAAATCTGATGACTATAATCACAATGCCCACTTAATGCCGCCCAAGCAACAACAAGACCTCCCTGTTGGCGTAATGTAATATGCAGAGGAGTTTTCGGATTTTTGCCAATACGGAGCAATCCAAGACATAGATTGTTTTATTGTTGTTATGTTTTTACATAGAATTGAAGCAGGGGGTCTCCGCAGCTGAACCGTGTTCATTTCAGCTGCGGGGTCCCCTTACTTCCAGAGCTACTTACCTCCGGAGGGGGTGCAGGCATCCCTCTGCTTTTTAAAGCTCCCGCGCCGTGTTGGCCAATAGGAAGCCACGCCAGTGACGTCACGGTTTCCTATTGGCCCGCAGGGCGCGCTCCCCACCTAGCCGAGCGGCTACCGGCACCTACTACGGAGCTACGTATCTACGGAAGTAGGGAGTCCCAGCTTCAGCACAGGTGGCTCAATCAGTGGCTCAGTCGAAACCTGTGCCACCTGTACTAGAAGCAGGGACTGATTGCACCACCTGTGCTGAAGCTTGGACTGATTGAGCCACCTGTGCTGAAGCAGGGATATCCTAAGTACCTGACCTTTTGGTAGCCCTTGAGGACTGGAGTTGGCCGCCCATGATTTAGATCTAGTACAGATGTAGCCAGCTTGATCACACTCACTGATAACGCTGCATATCGGGATTCAATATCACAACATATACCCCAACATCCAGCGATAGCACAGAATAGCCCAACATGCCCTCCATTACAATAACCCGGGCTACACCTGCATTTGACGGCCGCAGAGCGCACCCCTGGAGCCCCCCGCCGTTACCTTTCTCGTCCCCCACGTTCATGGCCCATTCCTTCGTGCTGCAGTATTTATCGATCATGTCCACCACACTCTGGGGGCTGCCGCGCACTGCGTTCTGCAGCACGAACTCCAAGATCCTCTGCTCCAAGGTCTCAGACATGATGTAATTTCTGAGGATATCTACACTCTGGTGTCAATAAATCTTTGCCGTGGCACTTCACCGAACGTGAAGAGCGATGAGCAGAGTCGAGAATGAGACCACCGCAGATACACAGGAGAATTGTGTTGATATCCACCACCTGCATTAATAATAATAAACACGTCATGAGTTTCGCCCAGCAAGTCGCTATGATATTTTGACTGTTTATCACTGACTTCTAAATGCTGAACTAAGGCACCATAACAGGTTTGCGTCTGTGCACCTTTATCAGTGAAACGTTGATTTGTTTGGAATAAAGATTATATTTTTTCTATACCCTCTGGCAATGGACTGGGGCGGTCTCTGGAGATGAGTTATTAGCAGTATTCAGAAACCATTTCTTCATGCTGTGTTCCTGAATTCATTTCTGTTGGAAAGAATGTTCTTGTTGCAAGTATGAGTTTCGCTAGCAGTAGACTCTCAAGGCCAGGCCTATGGCTCAACGCCCAGAAGTACCAATTCTTCAGTTATACAGAATAATGAGATAAAATGTACCTTGTCATACCTTGTTGTTGTATTGAGCTGGATTAACCCAGTTTGTAATTATTTTAGTGACCTTTAATATGATAGGTTTAGAATAGGGAGTAGTCATTATATTCTGCCAAGTAACCTATGTTAGACAATGAAAATGATAAGTGTATATAAAGCCTGCTTGGGACCTCCCCATGCAGAGTCTCTGATTGACTTTCATGTATGATCATACTCTATGCTGTAAGGCAATAAACTACTCAATATCTAAGAACCCGTGTTTGCTCTTATCTATGTAAATTTGCAAACAACAACGGTTTTCATCTTATTAAAAAAATAATTAAGTGTTTGTCAGGGTTAACAATGAAAAAATGGATACACATTTGAATTTGGTGTGTATCGGTGCACTATTTTTGTGTTTCCATAATCCCCTTGTGTTATCTTTGTCTCCTACCTGTTGCCGAACTCAGGAGCTGAAACTGCTTCAGCGCAGGATGATCAGTCGTGTTGTTTTTCTTGTATTTTTCGGTTAAAACCTGTGAACGCAGCCTTCTCCCAAGGGGCACCAAGAACTGCAGACGGGTTCGGTGAGTATCAAGGAATCTTTAATGTGCACAAGCAGATGACACATTAGCAAGCGGCTTCAGCGTGATCTGGGATGGGGTAATACCAACCCCAGTATTTATAGCCTGTGGTTACAGAAAATAAGGCGGCACTGCCCTATTACAATCTAAAAACTCTGCATATGCTTTATTAGAGCTTGGTTAGCATAAAATACCTCATTCCCATTATTGTTGTTTTTACCGAAGTTAAGTTTTAATCTCTTTAGGAAACACATGATATTCTGAAATAGTCTCAGAGCAAACCTTGCCCACTCATACATTCTTTCATACAGAAATAGTACAATAACAAAGTGCGTCAGGGTACTGACAAATTGTATCGTTATCACAGGCACAGCCTTGGAACTTCTATTGTGCAAACAAATAGTTAAAGAGTGGCGCTTAAATCAAATTATAGTGACTTCAATAAGTGCATGTGAATAATTGTAACAGTGTATCAATGTGAAAGCATCAGTGAATGTGACACAATAGAAAATAATAATAAATGCAGCTTCAACCCTTCGTGTAGATTGTTTTTCTTCAATCCAAGAGATGTCAGGTATCTGGATACTGGGGGGCGCAGGTAGAAATAAAAAAAGAGCAAACACAAGCATATAGTGCAAATATGTCTGTTCAAGTGGTATGGTTCTTAGAACAAAGTAGCCCAATGAGATTTCAACTTACAGATTTCTCAAAGGATTCGTGTATGTAAAGGTATCTTTGTGAAAATTGTAAACATCCAAATCACCCTTGAATCGATATGATGGGACCTTAGTAGTGTGAAAGAGAGACACAAAACATAGTGCAGGCTGTTCCAACTTTTATGCATAAAATCAATATAAACATTTGCACTCACATTCTGCAAATCAAATCAAGCAGATTGGGATAATATCCCCGCCAAGTTGTATGTCTGCTTCCGCAGATACGCTAATAGGCTGCGCCCGTTTCAGGAGATGAAACCATTACGGTGAAACGCGTAGAGTGGTAGCTGATTGTAGACAGCAGAGGGATTCACTGGAGGATTCCAGCCCGCCTACCTGCCCGCTTCCGGCGGCGCCTAACGCGAGAGACGTGAGACGCAATGCCAATGTTAATGGCATAGTTCATTATATGTATTTTAATAAATACGTTTTAGCTTTGTCACTAGGAGTTTGTTTAATGTTCTGTGTTATAGCTTAGACTGTCATTACCCAGCAGTGTTACGCTATGATTTGTCTTGTTTGTCTTTCTTCTCATTCCATGGCATGAAAGCATCCGTGCAGTTTTTTTTAAAATGGCCACCGCGCCCGATCGGGAGGAGGGGGAAAGAGGTGGAGTGAGGCGCCGGCAGCCCTACACGTCCCCAAGCAGCCACCGTACTTCCCCCAGCATTCCCCTCACAGCCTCACTTCCCCCAGCAGCTCCACATCGATCCCCTCACGATCCCCCCAGCCCCGCACCCCCCCCCAGCCCCGCTCCGATCCAGCAGCCCCATGATGCCCCAGAAGCTCCACATCGATCCCCCCCCCCAGCCCCGCACTTCCCGATCCAGCACCCCCACGATGCCCCAGCAGCTGACACCTAAGGTAGGGAGGGAGGGGGGGCTGTGTGCGTGCTGTGAGAGTGTGCTGTGTGTGCTGGTGCTGTGTGCGTGTGCAGTGTGCTGTGAGTGTGTGTAGTGTGCTGTGTTTGCAGTGTGCTGAGTGTGTGCAGTGTGTTGTCAGTGTGTGCAGTGTGCTGAGTGTGTGCAGTGTGTGTGGGAATTTTTTTTTTTTATTATTCGGGGTCCACGCTCAAACCGCGTTATAAGCGGATCCGCGTTATAGCGAATCGTGCTATAACTGGGTTGAGCTGTATATATATATTGTGACAAACGCCCCTCTTTTGTAGCGCTGACATCTGTCTGGGTTCTTCCCGACACAGTCTTCTAGGGTTAATTATACTACAAACAGGAACATGCAAAGTATTACGTTGCTTAACTCAGGCTTCTGCCTGCTTTATTTTCATCCAAGTAAGGTACTGCAGCTTTAACATGTGTAGGTTAGAGGCACTCAGACATTTTCATTCAGCGGTTCACTTATATCAGTGTCATAGTATTTCCCACACTGTTATTTCAAGTAACAAGAAACCAAATTATATAAACAAAATCCTATCCCTTTCAGGGATCTAACTACACATCATAATCAACCTCTAACTGCTGCTGGGCCAACTAACCTGGTTCCCCAGCTTAAAACAATGCCCTCTCATTTAGGGTCACTAGATACAGCATAGTCTTTTAGAAACAGCAATACATATTTATTTGTCTTATTTGTTCGTGGTGGGAACTCGGTCCCAAGTGTCCAGGCAAATCCTCTGGTACTGTGATACTTGGAGGGGCCGTCCACCCCGAACTGGATTCCGGGGAGCAGCGACACCCCCAGCCCCCAGGCTCTAAGCAGAGAGACTGAAATGCAAACCTCTCTGTTCTAAATACCTGTGCAAGTGATTAGAAGAGCAGGTGAGGGAGAACTAGACCCATTGTAATCTGTGGTCTGGATTTTCCATCCAGCAGCCTGAGTTAATGTGAAGCTGTGGAATGGATCATTTTTAACTATTCCTGCACTTTCTGACCTAAAACGGGGCAGAAAGCTGCCTAACATCTTTGGACTATGTCACAATATACACACACACACACACATGTACATACATTGTGTGGATATAGATGTAGAGGTATCTGTACTGTGTCAGCCGAGCTTATATCACTAACATTCAGGGACCATTTAACACCTTAAGTCACAAATCACATACTGCACAGGGGGGATGGATAGGCTCTAGTCACAGATACATTCCAATATGCACTGTTTTTAAGTAAACCCTTGCTTGCTTTATCCATTGTAACACCGCTGGAAGAAGAGATCAGTGTATCTCGGAAGCTTGCACAAATAAAAGCATTTTGTTAGCCACAGAACGGTATCGTCTATTCCTTTTTTATTATATATGTGTGTATATCTATATATAAAAAACATGCTGTTGCTAAGCTCATATAACGCAGGACCTGTATTATAGTATTTGTATATAGAATAAATAGTATATATTAGGTTAAGTACACAGGGTGGGGTCACACAGCGCCCACTCCTGGTATCTCTCTCCTGACAGGCGCTGCTCGGGCAGTCCCGGGGTCCTCTCCTACATGGCGGCGCTCTGTCTGAGCTCGGCCCGGCGCTGGGGGGGTGGCGGTAACCCGGGTCAGGGGGACCTGATGCAGGGTGACTGGTATCGGGGGGAGCAGGCCGCATACTGGGGGGGACGGTATGAGGGGCAGAGCTGTCAGTGGGGCAGGAAGCACATGATATCCTGAAATAGTCTCAGAGCAAACCTTGCCCACTCATACATTCTTTCGTACAGAAATGGTACAATAACAAAGTGCGCCAGGGTACTGATAAATTGTATCGCTATAATTCTGGGGTTAAGCCACAGGCACAGCCTTGGAATTTATATCGTCAGCGAAAACTCATCTTTACCCACAAACACTTATCACACGTCCACATAAATCCGAAGAGACCAAATGGATGACCAGTAATCCCAGAGTCTCTTTCTTCTGTATAGCCCCCCTGTCGATAATTCTTTCACAAACCTAAATCAACAAACAGAACGGAGGTATTAAAACAAGTAGCATCTGTCATTTTCCTCGTCATTTAGCCCCTTGCGATATTATGCATCAAGTTTCTCAATCCAAATCTTGTTTTAATGACAGATTACATGCATGTGTATATATATAATGTATGTGTGTATATCATCAGCTTCAGCCCTTGCCTCCCCACTGCTGGATGAAGCCTCCCTAAGGATCTTCCAAGTACTGTGGTTGCAAACCTCTCCTCCACGTTGCTCCAACAAATTTTTTGATTTCATTCTCCCATATTACTTTTGGTCGTCGTCTTGGTATTTTTAATCTCTCTTGGAATCCAGCTGAGTATCATCTTTGTCCAACGATGATCATTTCTTCTTGTGATATGTCTGGCCCACCACCATTTTAATTTCTTCATCCTTGTGATGATGTCAAAGACTTTTGTTTGGTTTCGAACCCGTTCATCCAATTTCCAGTCTCCTTGGGTATTACCCAGCATACATCTCATCCTACTCCTTTGCATTGTCTGAAGCTTCTCAATTATCTTCGTATTTAGGGTCAAAGTTTCACATTCGTACGTGAGCATAGGTAGAATATACTGGTCGAAAACTTTCCTCGAGCCACAGTGGAAGATTCCCTTGAAATATGGTCTTGTTTCTTCCAAATGCCTCCATCCCCATCTTCATTCTCCTATTGATTTCATTCAAAATGTGCCCATCCATTGTTATTTGCCAGCCAAGGTAGACATGGGGGCCTATGCAGCAATTTGCGATATGTGTGTGTCGGCAGCGCGCTTAAATCTCCTGTGTTTGCCGGGAATTTGCCGCTAACTGCAGTAAATGGCGATTGTGAGGGAAATTGGTGAGTTGCACATGTTGCGAGTACAAGGCGCAGCGCTCCGCGTTCCTGCAGTCAGTGGCGGATGACTGCATGTATCCGTATTTCACTTGAATGTGGCGTCAACCTCTGCACATAAATAAAAAATCCTCCTTCTTGCTTAAAGCATTCAGTTACTCACGGTAGTGACTGTCTTGCTGTTACTGACATTAGCAACCCTTTTACTGCTGTCCCTAATTAGATACTTTTAGAAACATACCTGGTGCAGTGCTACAGTTGTGTCTTCTGTTCTTTGACACGTGAAGAGGTGATACATGTGTGCATGTGACTTGTGACATCTCATGTACATTTGTGTCTGTGTGTTGGACTATGTTGCAAAGCTTACATTTCAGTGAGTTGCTGTGTGTACTGTAACCCGTGCATGCAGCAAGAGGGGGATGACGTCATGTATCTGTATTGAAGGAGAATTTGGCGGCAACTTTTGAACATGAAAAAATCACCTCATGATAGTTTGACCTTACATTCTGTTACTCACAGCAGTGTGTTTCTTGCTGCTAGTGACATTAGCAAGGCTTTCACAGCGCTGTCCCCCAATAGATAGTTTTAGGAACATACCTGCTTCTTGTCATTCACAAGACAGACACCTTTGGCTAACATTAATAATGTATTTTATTATAAACAACACATGTAACAGGTTCTGAATGACATGTAATTCAATTGAAGCTGCGCTGCCAGCAGCAACAGTACAATGACACAACAATGTCACTAGCAGCTGAAATTTTCGGCTCTCGCCTGCTTTTTGGTGCCTTCTTGTATTGCCGCAGCTTTTTGGCGCTTTTCTCGCAAGGAGTTTCTCCCGCGCACCCCCGAGATCTTACTCGGCATCTACTGAATTCTGCGTGCTACTTAATATGGCGAAATAGCCATTCTCGCCACCCCGCCGGCGCTTGATATCCGGTAACAATTGCATATGCCGTTTTTCAGTTAACTCGCACACATACCGCCATCAACTGCATACTACATGCCAATCTCGCAATAAAACAGCCAAATTCAGCCTTCTCGCAAGTTACTGCATAGGCCCCATAGTCTTCACCTTCTTCTAGTCCTATTCCATTTATTCCAATCTTTGCAGACTTGACACATTTGTTGAACATTACTTTGGTCTCGCTGAGATTCATATGTAGGCCCACATTGTTACTTGCTTCGGCGAGTTCTCTCCGATTTGTTACTGGAGGTCTGCTGGACATGTGGCAAAAATATCAATGTCATCTGCAAATCGTAGGTTACTGAAATATTCACCGTTTATTTTGATTCCTTTTTCTTCCCAATCTAATTTCTTTAACAATTCATCAAGTGTTACACACATACACACACACACACACACACACACACACATGTACATGTATATACTTACATACACACACGTGTGTGTATATATACTGTATATGTGTGTGTGTGTGTGTATATATATATATATATATATATATATATATATATATATATATATATATATATATATATATATATATATTTATATATATATATATATATATATATATATATATATATATATTTATATATGTGTGTGTATATATAACACACATGCTGTTGCTAAGCTCACATGACACAGGACCTGTGGTACAGTATGTTTATATGTATGTATGTGTGTGTGTGTGTGTGTGTGTATACATAACACACATGCTTTTGCTAAGCTCACATGACACAGGACCTGTGGCACAGTATGTGTGTGTGTGTGTATATATATATATATATATATATATATATATATATATATATATATATATATATATTTATTTATATATGTGTGTGTATATATAACACACATGCTGTTGCTAAGCTCACATGACACAGGACCTGTGGTACAGTATGTTTATATGTATGTATGTGTGTGTGTGTATACATAACACACATGCTTTTGCTAAGCTCACATGACACAGGACCTGTGGCACAGTATGTGTGTGTGTGTGTGTGTGTGTGTGTGTGTGTGTGTGTGTATGTGTATACATAATACACATGCTTTTGCTAAGCTCACATGACACAGGACCTGTGGCACAGTGTGTGTGTGTGTGTGTGTGTGTGTGTGTGTGTGTGTGTGTGTGTGTGTGTGTGTGTGTGTGTGTGTATATATAAAACACACAAGCTGTTGCTAAGCTCACATGACACAGGGCCTGTGGCACAGTATGTGTATATTGAATATACAGTAAATATGAGGTAAGAACACAGGGTGTGGGGGAGGCCACACAGCGCCCGCTCCGGGTGTCTCTCTCCTAACAGGCGCTGCTCGGGCAGTCCCGGGGTCCTCTCCTACATGGCGGCGCTCTGTCTGAGCTCGGCCCGGCGCTGGGGGGCGGCGGTGACCCGGTCCAGGGGGACCCGAGGCGGGGTGACAGGTACCGGGGGGAGCGGTATGAGGGGCAGAGCTGTCAGTGGGGGGGTATGAGGGGCAGAGCTGTCAGTTGAGGGGGGGTATGAGGGGCAGAGCTTTCAGTGGGAGGGGGGGGGGTATGAGGGGCAGAGCTGTCAGTTGAGGGGGGTATGAGGGGCAGAACTGTCAGTGTGGGGGGGGGGGGAGTATGAGGGGCATAGCTGTCTGGGGGGGGTATGAGGGGCAGAGCTGTCAGTGTGGGGGGTATGAGGGGCAGAGCTGTCAGTGGGGGGGGAGGGGTATGAGGGGCAGAGCTGTCAGTGGGGGGCGATTGAGGGGCAGAGCTGTCAGTGGGGGGTATGAGGGGCAGAGCTGTCAGTGGGGGTATGAGGGGCAGAGTTGTCAGTGCTGGGGAGGTATGAGGGGCAGAGCTGTCAGTGGGGGTATGAGGGGCAGAGTTGTCAGTGCTGGGGAGGTATGAGGGGCAGAGCTGTCAGTGGGGGTATGATGGGCAGAGTTGTCAGTGCTGGGGAGGTATGAGGGGCAGATTTGTCAGTGCTGGAGAGGTATGAGGGGCAGAGATGTCAGTGGGGGGCGATTGAGTGGCAGAGCTGTCAGTGGGGGGTATGAGGGGCAGAGCTGTCAGTGGGGGTATGAGGGGCAGAGTTGTCAGTGCTGGGGAGGTATGAGGGGCAGAGCTGTCAGTGGGGGTATGAGGGGCAGAGTTGTCAGTGCTGGGGAGGTATGAGGGGCAGATTTGTCAGTGCTGGAGAGGTATGAGGGGCAGAGATGTCAGTGGGGGGGGGGGTATGAGGGGCAGAGCTGTCAGTGCGTGGAGAATGAGGGGCAGAGCTGTCAGTGGGGGTATGAGGGGCAGAGTTGTCAGTGCTGGGGAGGTATGAGGGGCAGAGCTGTCAGTGGGGGTATGAGGGGCAGAGTTGTCAGTGCTGGGGAGGTATGAGGGGCAGATTTGTCAGTGCTGGAGAGGTATGAGGGGCAGAGATGTCAGTGGGGGGGGTATGAGGGGCAGAGCTGTCAGTGCGTGGAGAATGAGGGGTAGAGCTGTCAGTGGGGGTATGAGGGGCAGAGCTGTCAGTGGGGGGGGGGTTGAGGGGCAGAGCTGTCAGTGGGAGGGGGGGTTATGGGGCAGAGCTGTTGGGGGGTATGAGGGGCAGAGCTGTCGGGGGGGTATGAGGGGCAGAGCTGTCGGGGGGGGGTATGAGGGTCAGAGCTGTCGGGGGGGGGGTATGAGGGGCAGAGCTGTCGGGGGGGGGGGTATGAGGGGCAGTATGAGGGGCAGAGCTGTCAGTGGGGGTATGAGGGGCAGAGCTATCAGTGTAGGGGGGTATGAGGGGCAGAGCTATCAGTGTAGGGGGGTATGAGGGGCAGAGCTGTCAGTGGGGTGTGTACGATGGGCAGAGCTGTCAGTGAGGGGGACATGAGGGGCAAATCTGTAAGTGGGGTGGGGGGTATGAGGGGCAGGGCTGTGAGTGGGCAGTCAAAATGATGTGTGTGTATATATATATATATATCTCCCCTACACAAATACTGCATGTTTTCATTGACAGCAACACATGACGAGTATGATCTGCTGGTGATCGGTGGCGGTTCTGGTGGTCTTGCATGTGCCAAAGAAGGTATGTACTGATCAGTGTGCTAGTTACAGGTTTGGGAGCCTGTGAATAAATAAATAAAACAACTGTGTTTCTCTAATCTCGTGTATTTCTGAATGACCTCTGTATGATGCACTGACAGCAACATATAGGCCCATGTTAATAAACGGTGCCATTCCTGCGTCGGAAGACACCTTTTGGCCCATTCACTTCAATCGACTGTAAGTTATCTTATGGAATAGCATAGCTTAGGAAACCTGGGCCAAACATCTCAGTCATTCATGATGTGTTCTTCAGTTTATTGGAGAAGATGGTCAGTATATTTCCTGGCACAGACCTTCCCAAAGCATCCTCCTAGTCCCACAGCATCAAGGATTAGTTCCTTATCCAGCAGGGACAGAAGAAAATTGCCACTGGCTACTTTTGTGGGTCCAATTTTGGGAAAACCTAGGGTTCGGGACAGTAATCTGCGGGATTCATATCTTTCTTCTACAATAAAGTAACATTTCTTTATTCCCAGCTGCCAAACTCGGGAAAGTTGTTGCTGTTTTCGATTATGTAGATCCTTCCCCGAGAGGTATGAACCTTTTTCAAAATGTGTATATATAGTATGTGTATATTGATATTTTTTTTCGTGTGTATATTGATATACTGATATACAGTATGTGTATATGTAACCTAAGTGTATGTATAATTATATATATATATATATATATATATATATATATATATATATATATATATATATATATATATATATATACACACACAGTGGTTGACAAATCACCAAAAAATCTACTCGCCACACAAAAAAATCTACTCGCCACCTAGTACCAAACGTGTGCTGCTTGGGCCAATATTTACTCGCCCGGGGGTTAAATCCACTCGCCCGGGGCGAGCAAATGTATAGGTTTGTCGAACACTGTATATATATATGTGTGTGTGTTTCTTTATACAAACGCATACATGGAGATAATAGATCTATAGTGGGTACATATATCGCAGTGACAATGTTGCAATTATCAGGGCTCCGTTCTAAAGCAGCTTGTGGGGAAAAAAATCAGTGGCAGCCATTTTAAGAATCCCTTGTATGTATATTTTTATTTATATAGCGCCAGCATTGTACGCACCTTTCTATGTATCAGGGCCTAGCAAAGGAAATCCCTGCCACGGGGAGCTTTTGAAGAGAGGATTTCACAATGAGATGATATTGTTTCAACAGAAAATGATTAAATAATAAAGTCTGTATTCAGGGTGAGGGAAGGGGTTAATCATGTCTGGTGCGTTTGTGTGTTTTTATCCATTTTTCTTACGGATTGCTGTTATTGTGTCATTTCCCCCACCCTAGGAACCAAATGGGGTATCGGGGGGACGTGCGTGAATGTCGGGTGCATTCCCAAAAAGCTGATGCATCAGGCAGCACTCTTAGGGGGGGCCCTGAAAGATGCCCCCCGTTACGGCTGGAATATACCCCACCCAGCACAGCACGACTGGTAATATTGCACAGTGCTCACTACTTCTCACTATCACACAGCCCCACAACTAATGAAACAGAGCATGGGATGGGTGTGTAAGGGGTCGGACAGCTGGGAGCTTTAAATGGCAGACCATACCGCACTTATTCATAGAAACATCGAATGTGATGGCGGATAAGAACCACTGGAACCCACCTAATCTGCTCATCCTCCTATCTGTTGTAAAACCCTCTGTCATCCTTGGCTTTATTTCGTATTTTGCCTTATCTCTACCCCAAGCATGTTTGCATTCCCTGACTGTATAAGCCCCCTACCAGCTCAGTTGGAAGGCAGTTCCATGAATCCACCACCCTATCATTGCCTGTACTCTACTTTAAAGCAGTAGTTTCCACTTTGCTATTTTTGGGGGGGGGGAGGGAGGCAGCTCCTGGAGCTAATCCGTGGTCCCCCGACCTCCAAGAACACCCCCCTTGCAGAGATATTTTTAGTATTTTGTGGCGGTTTTATACAGTATATGGGCCGCTGTGTCACTCATAGCAAGTCGTGAAGTCACCTTCCGGACTCGAACTAGGCTGACGCCAGCGTCCATATTGTGTCCACTGGGCAAGTATTCTTACCAGGAGGTGGAGAAACCAAGTTATATTTCTGGAATCACAGGGAGGGGTCAGGTACAGTGGCCAAGGGACCCCCAGGTTCAAGTTATGTAAAAAAAAGTAAAGATCCCCTCCCACCCCCCTCAAAAAAAACAAAAAACAAGTTGTAACAATCCCTGAAATGCTGTCTTAAATCATCCTTAATGTACGCTTAATACTTACCTGTATTGCACAATTGAACATTATAATTTTTAATGCACCATGAGCGTTGTGCGTTGTGTTTTTGTGTTTGTTTTTCTGCTCTAGCTGCAGGGGGCGTTTGAGCCACCCCTGTGTTCACAGCTGCAGACGCTAATTTCCAATTACCTATAGGATCACGTAATATTGTTATAATCACTTATCACTTTATATCACTTGGTATATATAGTGGTTAAATTGAGATATTTTAGTTGCGCACTTTAATCACTTTCATCGTAATTTTTTAAATGTCTGGTTATACCCACGTAACAGCGTCACATCACATAGCCAGCAACCAAACCTCACATTGATGATACCCAAAAGGTCAAATTAGCTATCTGTGAGTAGGGTTACTGGCTCTGCACTTCTTAAACCCAGGCTGTGCTGAAAAGCCGTGTAAGGCCGTGATTATACTAAAAAAAACGCCGGCACAAAGACAAAATACATTAATCCAATTGAGGTAAACATCCCCAGAGCGCCGTGCGCACCGCCTGGAGCTGCAGGGCGGCAGACTGGAGAGGAGACAGAGGAATTTGTTCTTGGCAGGCGACGGCCGCGTCATGTGAGCGCTTTAGCCAATGAGGGTGAACCGCTGACGGCCACGCCTCTCTGTCTCCTCTGCTTCTCTCCTCTCCTGCCTCCTCTGCCTGTTCAGGATGCCGCTCGGCGGCTGTGTGAGGATGACGTCACCAGGTCGTGCTGCCGCTTAGCGGCATCTGGTATAATCGTAGCCTAATGTGGCAGGCATAAGCTTATAGGATTCCATATTAAAATGTGATGCACTGTGCTCATTTGCATGTCACTACCCAGAATCCCTGGCTGCAGTGGAAGCATTGTCTGCTAGGACATAATGGGGATGGATAGTGTGAAAGAATTATGGACAGGGGGGCTATACAGAAGAAAGAGGGTCTGGGGTTACTGGTCATCTATTTTGTCTCTTCTGATTTATGTGGACGTGTGATAAGTGTTTGTGGGTAAGGATGAGTTTCGCTGACAATAGAAGTTCCAAGGCTGTGCCTGTGGCTTTACGCTCAGAATTATAGCGATACAATTTATCAGTACCCTGACGCACTTTGTTACTGTACCATTTCTGTATGAAAGAATGTATGAGTGGGCAAGGTTTGCTCTGAGACTATTTCAGAATATCATGTGCTTCCTAGACAGATTAAAACTTAACTTTGGAAACAACCAATATATGGGAGGGAGGTATTTTATGCTAACCAAGCTCAAATAAAGCATATGTAGAGTTTTTAGATTGTAATAGGGCAGTGCCGCCTTATCTTCTGTAACCACAGGCTATAAATACTGGGGTTGGTATTACCCCACCCCAGATCACGCTGAAGCTGCGTGCTAATGTGTCATCTCCTTGTGCACTCGCAATAAAGATTCCTTGATACTCGCCGAACCCGTCTGCCCCTTGGGTACCCCTGAGATGGCTGCGGTCACAATAGGCTTTCAGACCAATGCATCACAAGTAGTATTTCTATTGACTATATATTCTTTATTAATATGCTATGCTCGTGTTACACTGCCCCTCTGTGGAATGCGGATGATAATGCATGTATCATTTTACCTTTGCATCTCTATGGAGGGGTCATTTTATTACTTTCCACTGGCTGTAAAACTAGGACAAACAAACCCACCCCCAAAAATGTACGTTCCATTTGAAAGCAGTGGTGTTTTCCGCCTATGCAATATTGTAAAAGGAAATATTGATTATTAAAGGGGCTTTCACAAAGAATGTCATTCCTAAATGCGCTCTCGTCTCTTTCCAGGTCAACCATGGCACAAGCGGTCCAAAATTATGTCAAATCCTTGAATTGGGGGCACAGAGTACAGCTAAAGGACAAGTAAATCTGGCGAAATCTGCTGAATTCTGCACAAACATAACAATTTTATTGTATATAATCACATAAGCAAGTTTGACAATTTAAGTATGCAGTATACCAGGGGTACTCCAGTCCTCAAGAAACCCCCCCCAACAGGTCAGGTTTTAAGGACACCCCAGCTTCAGCACAGGTGGCTCATTCAGTGGCTCAGCCGTGCGCTGCCACTCCCCCCTCCCCCTTGTTGCGCCTGATGTAATCCAAATCCGGCAGAAATTTCGGTTATGTTGACACGAAAGGGAAAAAAAATTAGTGCCCGCTAAACGAAAATAAGTAACTTGTTAAATCAGTTAAAATGTGCCTACCTATCAATGTATGTTGGCAAAGAATCACAGTAGTGCCCGCTAGGAAGGTATTATAATATCTTGTTTTAAAATCGGCGCCCACCCCTTAGAGAATGTGGCGCACCCCTGGGTCAGAGCACCAGTACGGATTATACACGTGAATTCTTGCGCGGTGGGAGGGCAATTGGTCCCTTTAAAAAAAAAAAAAAAAGATACTGTTACTCTTTGTAATGCGCCTGCTGTTTCAACAGAAAAGTGACGTATTTCAACATGAAGGCCAGTTTTCTGGATGAAAACACTGTACGGGGACTAACAAAGGCAGGAAAAGAGGTGAGATCCCGGCAGGTTAAGGAGTCTTTATACCTGAAATGTACTCACTACATGTTTTTTAGAGAGAATGGAACATGAGCGTAGTGGTTATGCGGGGAGGGGGGATATCGCAGTGAGGGGAGGGGGTATATCGCGGGGAGGGGGGGATCCCGCAGTGAGCTGAGGGGAGGGGGGATACCGCAGTGAGCTGAGTGGAGGGGGGATACCGCAGTGAGCTGAGGGGAGGGGGGATATCGCAGTGAGCTGAGGGTAGGGGGGGATACTGCAGTGAGCTGAGGGGAAAGGGATATCGCAGTGAGGGGAGTGGGATACTGCAGTGAGCTGCAGGGAGGGGGGATATTGCTGTGAGCTGAGGGGATATTGCAGTGAGCTGGGAGGAGGGGGGATATTGCAGTGAGCTGAGCTGAGGGGATATCGCAGTGCCTGAGGGGGGAAATTGCAGTGAGCTGAAGGGAGGGGGGATACCGCAGTGAGCTGAGTGGAGGGGGGATACCGCAGTGTGCTGAGTGGAGGGGGGATACCGCAGTGAGCTGAGGGGGGATACCGAAGTGAGTTGAGGGGAGGGGGGATATCGCAGTGAGCCGAGGGGAGGGGGGGATCCCGCAGTGAGCTGAGGGGGGGGGGGATACCGCAGTGAGCTGGGGATGGGGGGATACCGCAGTGAGCTGAGGGGAGGGGGGGATCCCGCAGTGAGGGGAGTGGGATATTGCAGTGAGCTGAAGGGAGGGGGGATATTGCTGTGAGCTGAGGGGAGGGGATATTGCAGTGAGCTGGGAGGAGGGGGGATATTGCAGTGAGCTGAGCTGAGGGGGGATATCGCAGTGGCTGAGGGGGGAAATTGCAGTGAGCTGAAGGGAGGGGGGATACCGCAGTGAGGGGAGGGGGGATATCACAGTGAGCTGAGGGGAGGGGGGATATCGCAGTGAGCTGAGGGGCGGGGGGATATCACAGTGAGCTGAGGGGAGGGGGGATATCGTAGTGAGTGGAGGGGGGATATTGCAGTGAGCTTGAGGGCAGTGGGGATATCGCAATGAGTTGAGGATGGGTCAAATGAGGTCTGAAGTTTTGCAGTAAACGGGCAGATTAGGTAGGGGGAAGCATCCTGATCTGCCCTCCACCTGTGTCTTTGTACTAACCATTGTTTAATCAGAGAAGAGGTTGCTGTATATTCAGCATGATCTTAGCCCAGGGGCGGCCAACGCCAGTCCTCAAGGGCCGCCAACACGTCAGGTTTTCAGGATGTCCCTGTTTCAGCACAGGTGATGCAGTCTTTGACTGAGCCACCTGTGCTGAAGCAAGGATATCCTGAACACCTGTGTGTGGCCCTTGAAGACTGGAGTTGCCCACCCCTGGGTTAGCCTCTTGCAGTTTGCCTGGGGATGCACTGCTGACATTTTCAGAAGCTCAGAACCGCGCACGGTTTTCATTGTCGCTGCATTTTTTGCTTTCATCCCAACAGGCAGTAGTGACGGCACGAAACATAGTGATCGCCACGGGAGGAAGACCGAAGTACCCCACACACGTAAGTGACCCCCCCCCCCTCCCATGCTGTGCTCTCGCCCTCTTTCTGCCACGAAGATGTCTTGGTGCAGAAGGAACACCTCCCGAATAACATCTTCCCGAGTGTATTTAATTATTAGTCAAATAAAGCACCTGGTGCACACTGTAATACAGTGTCACGTTCTCAGGGCTGTGTATAAAGTATATTCTTACAGCCTTGGCCAGCCTCACAAAGGATGCAGAGAGAGAATAAGCAGCCTCGTATCGGCTTAAAGAGAGCACCAACCGCCCACTTCAAAAATAATATATACGTTGAATAAAACAAATACACAGACAGTCCTCGGTTATCCAACAGAATCCGGTCTGGAAGTAGCGTTGGATAGTGACACCGCTGTAAAGTGAGTACCATGTTAATCAGTGGCGGTGAGCGTCGGATAATGCGTTCCGGCGTCGGATAACGCATTCCGGCGTCGGATAACGCGTTCCGGCGTCGGATAACGGCCCTTAGAGTTGCGTTGGATATGCCGATCGTTGTAAAGTGAAACGTTGGATAACGAGGACTACCTGTGTGCGCAAAGACACTGACTCTGCAAACATAGACACTGAGTATGACGCAGGGGAACCTGGTTCAATTCCTGCGTCAGCTCCTTGTGACCTTGGGTAAGGCACTTTGTCTCCCTGTGCCTCGGGCACCAATATCATAGATTGTAAGCTCTGCAGCACAGGGACTGTGCGTGCACTGATCCTATGTACCGCACAGTACACTGTCATTGTGGCGCGCTTGGAGACCTATTGGAAGAAAAGCGCCACATGAAATAAAATTATTATTATTATTATTATTATTATTTGAGCTGTTTTCAGGAATCCCTGTGTGATTATTGGTGGCCCTCGTGAGTTTACGTGGAATAAGAGGATTAATGGTGAAAATTCTCTAAAAAAAAAAATGTTGTTTTTTTTTTCTCAAAAAAAAGGGGGAAACAAATGGCGACTTTTAGTGTCAAAATGTCAGTGTATTAACATCTTTGATGGACAGGTCCAAAAACAGCAGTGCCCCTTCAGTGTATTTTAAATCCGCATCTTGTTGTTTTGTCATGTTTCTGGCCAATGACACAGTTTGTACAGTTTGTACATTTACAGCAGTATTGGGGTGTCAGTACCTTGCCGACGTTTCATACGTTCATATTGACCTCATACGTTCAAGCAAGTGTGCAGTTAACTCTTTCCCTGCCAGAGAGTCGTTCACACAATGCCGGGCAGTAAAAAGGTTTTTAGAATGTCTCTGCAAAGAAAAATCCCCCTGGTGAGCGCATTCACACGTCTCGGACAGGTCTGCAGACCTGGCCCTTTCCCCATTATCTCCCAGCATACAGTGCTCCCCCTGCAGCAAGGGATTCTGGGACGTGGCATGCACACCAGCACACAGAATGTCTGGAAGCTTTGAAGACGACTGACTATGCATCTTCACTATTAGGAATCCTGGCGCTTGCTGTGTATTTCGGTTTTCAGGCTGGAGGGAGGGGAAAAAATGGTAACCCCTGTATGTGCAGGCATCATATACCCTATTTGGGGCTACTAAAAAGGATTTTAGGGGCTAGAGCTTTGATAAGTGATGATTAAAGGCAGCGCTCACACCTTGTATTGGCAGATTCCTGGAGCGGTGGAGAACGGCATTACAAGCGATGACCTGTTTTGGCTGAAATCGTCTCCGGGAAAAACGTAAGTGCTGACACTTCAATTTCGTTTTCTGAACGCTGCAACTTCTTTGCCCCTCTGGCACTGCAGGGGTTAAATCCCTTTCCCTATGTAGATACTGATGTACTACTGCAGGGGGGGGGGGCAACTCCAGTCCTCCAGGGCCACTAACAGGCCAGGTTTTAAGGATATCCCTGCTTCAGCACAGGTGGCTCAGTCTTCGACTGCACCATCTGTGCTGAAGCAGGGATATCCTGAAAACCTGACCTGTCGGTGGCCCTTGCGGACTGAATTTGGCCCACTCTTTGTACTACCGACTTGAGCCCCATAACTGTATTCACTATGTCAGATGTTTTGGGAATGCAGAGGCCTGTTGGATTACTAATGATCATTAATAATGATGATCATTAAACATGTTTGTAACAGTAACTTCTAATGTTATTACTTTGTACCCTTAAACCCGAGAGATAACTCGCAATGTAATTATTATTTTTTTCCTGGCCAAAAATATTTGATGCATTTAAAATAAATGTCACAACCCTTATTTTTTCTGGAATCAGAATTAAACGTGGTAATCTACGAATCTAGAACATGAATTAGAGCTAATATTCTAGATTATATCCATTTTGCCCTGGGATTTGTTTTTAAATAAGGACGCAACCCCCCCTCCCCCCCCCCCCCCCGCCGGGTGCAGGATTAAGGCGAGTTCGGCCCTTACGTACAAAGTGCGACAGCACAAATTGACCTCAATGGATCTTCCCATGTGGTCGCACCGGGTCGCCATTACAGAACCGTATGGAATAAGGCCCCTGGTCACATTTGATGGGAGACCTGGAATGACGCTGTTATTTTGGTATATATACTGTCCTGGAACCTCTCTGTATATTTCCCCAGTTCTGAGGCAGTCCTCACTCCTCACTGTTATGTTGTTACAAATGTAACTTTCTTGTTGGCTTCTCAGCCAGTTGCGTTGGCAACGCCCCTTTTTTCCCAGTAAGGCCGCCCTTATAGTGACGGCGACGCAACCGATGACGTCACCCGTCGCCTTTGCGTAAGATGTAATCAGGTTTGGAGACGTCGCTGGCTGCAAGGGTAGTGACGTCAGCGAGGGGAAGGCAGAGGGGCTATGTGATTGGCTTATAGGCAGTCATATGGGGAGACCGTCTGTGCAAAGTCAAATTCTAGTGACTACAAGGATTGTGGTTGCGCCGTCGCCAGTGCCGGCGAAGCAACGGTGACGTCACGCTGCGGTCGCTGGAAAAAAATCAAATTGACTTGGCTTCCAGCGATCGCGACCAAGCCGTCGCGCCATTGTGTCACTTCTACTATAAGCGCACGCGACGGCGGCAATACATTTGTTTTGACGCGAAGTCACGTCACTGTCGCCGGCACTATAAGCGCGGCCTAAGATGGACTGCCCTTCCTCCCCCCTTGCTAGTTGGTATAGTCCTAGCCTTATTTCCTGCTTTCCCAGGCTAGCATGCTTTCTTTTAGAGCCAACCGCCATCTTGGAGCAGTCACCTCTCCTACTCCTCTGGTAAAGCTATTGTAATTTGCCTATCCCTGTTACTAAGCCACCCTATGTCCCTGGCATTATCCCACTGCCTTCCTAGCTCCCTTTCCCCTCCATTGCTCCCATGCTCCGGTGTTTTCCCGCAGTACCTTTTCCCCTTTTTATTTGTATGTTGTTGCCCCAAATAAACACTTGAGTAAGAAGATTCTCTTGCTTGGTACGTGGGATTGAGTTAAACTGCCTGCCTCTACTCACTTGCCACAGTGAGCTTGGGGCAGAACATTTCCATTGTTTATTATGCATCACAATCACCCTTATGCAGACAGTTCTCATTGCCGGTGATCACAAAATGACTATGAATTTGTATCCATTTGATCTGAAAATTTGGCAAATAAATCTGGACCAAAACGGACAAATTTCAACATGTTCCCTATAAACTGTTCAAAAGTTCAATGAAAAAAAGTGTCCGGTACGAGGGCAGCGGACGACTCGCGGGGGGATTCACCTGCGGCCCCCAATAACTGCCCTTCCTCCCCGGGCCCTGCGGACGTGTTCAGGGTCGGGCTGACTCAGTGGGGGACCCAAAGAAGTCCCTAGTGGGCCCCGGCAGCCCACTCTCCCGGTGCAGAGTGTGCAGGAATGTTGCTGCCGTGGGTTAGAGCTTCTCCCTGCTCCCTACGGTCAGCTGTTTAATGACAGTGCACTCATAAAGAATGTGCTCAACTCCCCCTCCTCCACCCCCCCCATCTCCATCCATCTCCCCCCCATCTCCATCCATCTCCCCCCTCCTCTATCCATCTCCCCCCTCTATCCATCTCCCTCCCATCTCCATCCATCTCCCCCATCTCCATCCATCTCCCCCCTCATCTCCATCCATCTCCCCCCCATCTCCATCCATCTCCCCCCTCCTCTATCCATCTGCCCCCTCCTCTATCCATCTCCCTCCCATCTCCATTCATCTCCCCCCATCTCCATCCATCTCCCCCCCATCTCCATCCATCTCCCCCCTCATCTCCATCCATATCCCCCCCATCTCCATCCATATCCCCCCCATCTCCATCCATCTCCCCCTCATCTCCATCCATCTCCCCCCCATCTCCATCTATCTCCCCCCCATCTCCATCCATCTCCCCCCCATCTCCATCCATCTCCCCCCCATCTCCATCCATCTCCCCCCTCCTCCATCCATCTCCCCCCTCCTCCATCCATCTTCCCCACCTCCTCCATCCATCATCCCCCACCTCCTCCATCTATCATCCCCCTCACTGAAATGTGCGCTGCGCAGCACTTAGCTGTAGAGTGGAACCCGTTCTGGCTGCAGACAATTCAGGGACTGAGGTTCAGTGACAGGAGAAGGGTGGCAGCGGCAGAGGACGACTGCGGAGGAGGGCGGTGGCGGAAGAGGGCAGTGGGGGAGCCCGCCCCAGCGGTATGACCCAGAAGTCAATTACAGCTTCTTGGTCATACCGCTAAGGCGGACTGCACCACTGCCCTGTGCTACCGCCACCACCATGGTCCTCCTCCGCAGCTACCATCTGCCACCGCACCGCTGCCACCATCTGCCACCGCACCGCTGCCACCATTTGCCACCGCACCGCTGGCAGCGTACCGCTTCCACCACTGTGCCACCGCACCGCTGCCACCATCTGCCACTGCACCGCTGTGTACCATCTGCCACCGCACCGCTGCCACCATCTGCCAATGCACCGCTGCCACCATCTGCCACTACACCACTGCCACCATCTGCCAATGCACCGCTGCCACCATCTGCCACCGCACCGCTGCCACCATCTGCCACCGCACCGCTGCAACCATCTGCCACCGCACCGCTGCCACCATCTGCCACCGCACCGCTGCAACCATCTGCCACCGCACCGCTGCCACCATCTGCCAATGCACCGCTGCCACCATCTGCCACCGCACCGCTGCCACCATCTGCCACCGCACCGCTGCAACCATCTGCCACCGCACCGCTGCCACCATCTGCCACGCACCGCTGCCACCATCTGCCACGCACCGCTGACATCCTTCCTATCGCTGGACTTTCGTCCCTGAATTGTCCTGTGTCACCTGCAATATGGGACCATTATGCGTCCCGAGAGACCTTTCTGGGACGATTCATTGAAATAAGGAACAATCCCGTATACACAGGACGTCCGTCTGGCAACCCTAAATGGAAGGATCCTGAGCATGCAGTACTAATGATCGGACATAGAAATCCAATAACATTCCCATTATCACGGACAGCCACCAGAGGGCAGCAGACACTGACATACGTACAGCATGAGCCAGGCTAAGGCTGAGTCCATAGAAGGCACTGAGCCGTGCGGACGCTCCGCGCTGAGCCCCTGCATCCTCCATGAGGATGTCTTTAGAGGGGGCTCACACGAGCGCCCGCAGGCGTGCTGAGGCGCTGGATTTTTCAGCCGACAGCCAAACTGTTTTTCAGAGTGCTGTCGGCTGAAAACATCCAATCAGCGCGGAGCAGCGTCACGGCGCCGTGACGTCGGTGTGTCACGGGCGATTGGCCCAGCGACGTCACTGCCCCGCCTCCCTCAGTCTCCCCCCGCCTCCCGATTGCGCCCGCTGGCTCGCCTGCATGGGCAAGAAATCGCGCAGATTTCAGCAGGCGAGCCTCAGTGTCCGCGCGCCTCATACCTGCTACCCCCTCTATGGCCCCAGCCTAAGAGACATCACAGCATGTGTGGTGTGTGTGCGTGTGTGCGTGTTCGTGTGTGTATTGAACACACAAAAGACTAAGACAATCCCCGAAAGCAGCACTCTAAATATACCACAAAATAACTGATAACATAATACCAAAAGACCAGGAAACCAAAGTCAGAATAGAAAATGAATAGATTTTAATAGCGAGCAAAAAGAACACTAACATTTAAAAACATATACACACTAAGGGCAGCAAAAAATACAAAAAGACTGTGACTGACTAAAATTTACAAAAATCAATAATGCTGAAAAATAAATCAAAAGCAAAAAATGTGTCTGCACAATGAGCCACGCACACACTGACTGTGTGTGTGTGCGTCAGTCTGTGTGTGTGTGTGTGTTTGTGTTTCTGCGTCACACTCACTGACGCGCGCACACACACACACAGTGACTGACTGACGCACACACAATGACTGACGCACACACTGCATGAAGCTGTAAAGGGGGACAAACAGAGCTGTAAAGGAGGGAGGGGGGGGAACTGGATTGATGTGAATGGGGGACAAACAGAGAGAGGAGAGAGAGAGAGGAGCGGAAACATTACATCCCGGGCAACGCCGGGTCTCTCAGCTAGTAACTATATAAAGCGAC